>NW_015661883.1:111767-150624 GCF_001515625.1 Sinocyclocheilus rhinocerous | reverse complement strand
TAACCGGCATGCATCTCGCGGTGATCACCGGTGATCGGTTCTGCGCAGATTTTGCTCACCTCAAACAAGCCTATTGTATAACTGTCAAATGTACTGACAAGCATTTATGGTAAACTAAAATACACTTAGGCCTATGTAATTTCTTTTGAAACTTTTATGTCATGTATTTACGTAGATTTCTAACTTGTAATGATGAAGTTGCAAAGCTCCGGTTGGAATGTTCTTCCGCGGGATGTGTGCAGTTCTGTTTATTAACCGCTAGAGCGCCAAAAGTTACATAGTGCTGCTTTAAATGTAATATCAAATTACACACTACAGTTAAAATTAATATCAAGTAGGCTACTTTACATGTGCTTTATGTTAGTCAACACATCAATTTAAGTGTACAACAAAAGTTTATTGAAAGCAGTGATTTACCTTTTATTTGTAATTATTACAAAGTGCACTTTTTAAAAGTGTAGCCTACTTAAGTGTGTTAAGAAACATTAGCATTAATATTTTATCTAAGTACAGCTTTATATACAGTACATGTGATGGTAGGGGATATATGTTAAAAAATGGTGGTGTCTCTTTTCTTCAGTTTTATGTTTCAGGCTTTTTGTTTTAGCTGCAAGCATTGTAGAAAGTTTATGTCTGGACCACACATCCCTCTCAACTACAGAGACTATAAAAACAAAAATGGCTCTATTACTATGTTTTCTATGAATGTTATACTGACGTTTTCCCTTGAAATACAGCGAGGGCAAGCTCTTTTCCTTTTGGAGGCCCTGTTTCTTCTCTGTTGTTCCAATTCTTGTGACTCCCTCACAGAGGTCATTATGAATTTAATGATATCTGAACACTCGAACAATAAATTCTTGCATGTGTGCTGCAGCGAGTCACCCTTGTTCTAGTGTTTGTAGTCTACTGGGAGAATTAGATTGAATTATTATTATTATTTCCATCATCTACTCAGCAATGCATCTGTTGTACAGCAGGAAAGATAATTGTTGGGATGCTAAAAGACTTCAATTAGGTTACAGTTGAAAAATATAGATTTTATGTTTATTTATTCTAGTCTTAGCAGTAAAAACACACTTAAATCTCAAACGCACATACAGTCTGTTTCTCTTTCCTTGTCCCCCCAGTGATGTCACTGATTATTGTTGGATATGTTCCAGACCCGACCACCAATGCTCCACCAACCATAATGCAAGTGCCTGAGTAAACCTTGTCCAGCACCTCCATTCTTACCTTAATCTGTCACATTATGTTGGGAAAATATTGCGCTGTCTTTTTAAAATCATGTTTTGTCAAAACAAATCAAACCTTGTAGCATGTCACTCACCGGAACAAAGAAAAAACAGAAAATGACCAAATTTGGAGAGAACAAAGGGTATATAATATAAGCTGACAAACAGAGACGGGGGAGAATGATTTGGAATGCTGTGACTGTCTTCCCGGCTTTGTTTCTTTGTTAAATAAAGTCTTATTTTGACATCTGGAACTCTGCTCCTCCACTTCATTGGCCGCACCCAAGAAAAAATCCACAACAATATCACATGCAGTGGCCTCATACAGGGGGATGTCCATAGATAACAAAAGTGGCATTTTTTTAAAGAAAGGTAGAACGAGTGCAATTTCCAAGACAAAACAGTAACATGTTGTAGAATTTAAAACATAATTTGTTTTTGTAATGTTTTAAAGGATAAAAGAATATGTCACTTTTCAAAATTTAGACTTAATTTCTACTGCCTATACAGTACATAGGCAGTTGCCTTCTAGGGCAGCATCCTGAAACTTAAATGAACCTCATAAGTGACCAGTTTGGAACACATGGGCAGCAACTCCTTACATGAGCCTCAAGTGGCTTGATTTCAATACAGTTTGACATTAGCAAAATGCTAAGCTAATGAAGTAATACTCTTAATGTTGGGTCCAACAGTTTATATTTAATTAGACTGGGCTTTTTTAATCAACACTTTTCAGTACTGAATAAATTATAAGTGCATTTCTCTTGCTTCGTACTCCATTTTGAATATTTCTTTTCCGTTGAGCCTGTCACAGTGCATTTTGGGATTGCCTTCTACTTCCTACGGAAGCATGTTCTCACTCATTTTCAAATAAATAAATAAAAAGCTATTTGTGACTTCATATCTCACAATTGTGAATTTGTACACTTGTAGTGCACAAATTGTACTTGCAGATAATATAGTATTAATGAAATAATAATGAAAGCCACTTACATGTAAAGTGTCTCTATTAACACCGATAAGTACACTTTTAAGTGTATTATTAAGTGCACTTTGTAGTAATGCCAAATTAAAGTATGTTTAAATCATTATGTTTTAATAATCTTTTGCCATGCATTAAATAATTTCACTTATTTTGACTAACATATTAAAGCACATGTAAGCATGTACTAAATTTAATTCAAATGAATTTTTTAATTCTAAATTTAAATCTATGACATACAAGTTTCAACAGAAATTACATTCAAGCATATATTAATTTACCATAAATGCTTGTCAGTACTTTCAGCAGTACACTTCAACCATATTTCCATGACAATAGAAGAAATTATGAAATTACATATAAAGATGGAGTCAAAAATTTAAATTAAGTTAAATTAATTGGTTTTAATATACATTTAAACTGTAATAAATTTTCATTTAACTGTAAATAACATGCAAAAACACTGAAAGAATACTTCAAAGTGAATGTTAAGTATATTATTTATGTAATACATACTAACGTGAACTCCTTTTCCAAAAGGGTAGATTTGTGCAAGGTGGCCTTTTTGGTGTCTGACAAGCTGACAAGCTTATAGGCTCAGTGTGGTTAGGGTTAGGGTCTGTCAGAGACAAAGATGGGGGTGCCTATGATGCCTTAAACTGCTGCCTATAGGCAGCTCATAGGTTTTGGAACAGAGCCATGGTCTCAGGATGGTGTATCACAGACTGCAGACACAATCAGCAGCACAGTGAATTAAACCCAGAGTGTGGAACATTATCACAGTGGCAGAGATGACAGATTGACTGTAATGTCACAATTAAAACAATGTTCCTGTTCAAATACCATGATCATTTTCAGGTTCAGGCAGTGAAGTCATCTGAACAATCCAACCCAGACTACAGATAACATAGTCGAGGCTTGCTTCTATCTTGAATGAGCATGGGAAGGATGTTTAGACATTAGAGTGAATTACTATCACTGGGGAAAACTGCATATTTCAGCGACATGTGAGTAATTGGTTCTGTGGTGACTATTAGAATGATCATAATTCATAATTATGCACAAAGCAGCTGCGGCGACTCAAACACAATATCGCTCTCAAAGTTATCACAGTTAACCATTCCTTGGCAGGATGGTTTGAAGTCTTCAAATCTCATTACTGTTTATAGAGCTAATGCAATGCAAACTTGGGCTTGTTATATAAAGCAATTTTTTTTAATTTTCCCAACATTTCCTTGTAATCTGTTTCAGCATGCAGTATTGCATCCTTGTATCTTAAGCAAGGATTTATCTCATTTTATGTCTAATACTGTCAGAGTGTATTTTCCAAATTCAGACCGAGTACAGAAGAATTATTTTGATTAAAAAAAAAGTGTTTTTTTCCTTACAATGAAAGTACAGTGTTGATTTGGACCCCACTTTGAATGTGTGAACAAAAACATATTATCATTAAAGGGGTCATATTATGCTATTTTAAAGATCATTATTTTGTGTTGGCAGCATCATGCTGTGGGGGTGTTTTTCAGCTGCAGGGACAGGACGACTGGTTGCAATCGAGGGAAAGATGAATGCGGCCAAGTACAGGGATATCCTGGATGAAAACCTTCTCCAGAGTGCTCAGGACCTCAGACTGGAACTAAGGTTTACCTTCCAACAAGACAATGACCCTAAGCACACAGCTAAAATAACGAAGGAGTGGCTTCTCAACAACTCTGTGACTGTTCTTGAATGGCCCAGCCAGAGCCCTGACTTAAACCCAATTGAGCATCTCTGGAGAGACCTAAAAATGGCTGTCCACCAACGTTTACCGTCCAACCTGACAGAACTGGAGAGGATTTGCAAGGAGGAATGGCAGAGGATCCCCAAATCCATGTGTGAAAAACTTGTTGCATCTTTCCCAATAAGACTCATGGCTGTATTAGATCAAAAGTGTGCTTCTACTAAATACTGAGCAAAGTGTCTGAATACTTAGGACCATGTGATGTTTCAGTTTTTCTTTTTTAATAAATCTGCAAAGATGTCAACAATTCTGTGTTTTTCTGTCAATATGGGGTGCTGTGTGTACATTAATGAGGAAAAAAAATTAACTTAAATGATTTTAGCAAATGGCTGCTATATAACAAAGAGTGAAAAATTTAAGGGGGTCTGAATACTTTCCGTACCCACTGTATATATCAGTTTAGTTAGGTATTTAGTTAGGTTAGCTATAAAAAAGCCAAGTTCTGTCATGAAACTCTAGATGGCGCAGGCTGATGGGTAATTAATGCAAATTGATGATATTCACAGCGTTAAACTACTTGGCAATTGGTTCATGTTGCATACACAGCCAATGAGCTTACTGCTTTACATTTAAATGGCTGGTTAGCATTCACTAGAGCATTTTGCAGTGCGCTTTCAGAGTTCCTCTGAAACCCTCCACCTTCCCCAGCTCCACCTGTTTACATCTGCTACAGGTTATTATATATGCTACTTGTGCAGCAGCAGTATGTCATACTCACAGCACCGTATCGGCGTATATATTGGCTGTAGCAAGTTCCAGTACTTGCTTTGCATCTACAACAACAGCAATAACCAACAGCAGAAGCAATTCAGCAGCAGCAGCATAGCAAATCTATTCCGCCAAGACCAAATACATTAACATTGTCATATCCATTACTATGCTAAAATCTTCAGAGAGTTGTCATGATAGAAATATATTTAAGTGTTTTCCTCTTGGGTTCTTTTATCAGTGTGGAGGGAAAAAAGTTTTTTGTAATGTATATTATTAAGTTGTGATATCTTTTGTCAATAACCTGATCTTTTATCTAATTTTTTTAACTGTTTAAATGGTTATGGACACAAATGATACCTCAAATCATTTACCTTGAGGAGAGAGGAAATGCAGCATGTTTGTATGTGATTAATTTACTAATGATTTTTTTTTTTTTTTACTTTTACTGTCTGAACATATTACTTAAATTTGACAAGAATGATTATATGATCATCGACAATTTTTCATAAGAGGTAGTCTCTCGGCAACTGTTGTTCCTTTTTTTGCTGGCGACTTCAGCTCCTGGTAGAATCAACTATGCTTTAGTTACCCTGCCATATTTCCTGTCTCTGGCTCAGTCCCTTCTGCTCAAAGTGAAGCCTCATTTGCAGCAGACCTGAATTACGTTCTTACCTCAGACATCTTTAGGGATGTGGAATGTAATCCTTCAAATGAGACATTAAACCGAGGTCCTCAGCACCGTATCGGCGTATATATTGGCTGTAGCAAGTTCCAGTACTTGCTTTGCATCTACAACAACAGCAATAACCAACAGCAGAAGCAATTCAGCAGCAGCAGCATAGCAAATCTATTCCGCCAAGACCAAATACATTAACATTGTCATATCCATTACTATGCTAAAATCTTCAGAGAGTTGTCATGATAGAAATATATTTAAGTGTTTTCCTCTTGGGTTCTTTTATCAGTGTGGAGGGAAAAAAGTTTTTTGTAATGTATATTATTAAGTTGTGATATCTTTTGTCAATAACCTGATCTTTTATCTAATTTTTTTAACTGTTTAAATGGTTATGGACACAAATGATACCTCAAATCATTTACCTTGAGGAGAGAGGAAATGCAGCATGTTTGTATGTGATTAATTTACTAATGATTTTTTTTTTTTTTTACTTTTACTGTCTGAACATATTACTTAAATTTGACAAGAATGATTATATGATCATCGACAATTTTTCATAAGAGGTAGTCTCTCGGCAACTGTTGTTCCTTTTTTTGCTGGCGACTTCAGCTCCTGGTAGAATCAACTATGCTTTAGTTCCCCTGCCATATTTCCTGTCTCTGGCTCAGTCCCTTTCTGCTCAAAGTGAAGCCTCATTTGCAGCAGACCTGAATTCACGTTCTTACCTCAGACATCTTTAGGGATGTGGAATGTAATCCTTCAGATGAGACATTAAACCGAGGTCCTGACTCTCTGTGGTCATTAAAAATCCCAGGATGTCTTTCGAAAAGAGTAGAGGTGTGACCTCGGCATCCTGGTCAAATTTGTCCATTGGCCTCTGATCATCATGGCCTCCTAACAATCCCCATATCTACTGATTGGCTTCATCACTCTGTCTCCTCTCCACCAATAAGCTGGTGTGTGGTGGGCGTTCTGGCGCACTATGGCTGCCGTCGCATCATCCAGGTGGATACCCCCTGACAATGTAAAGCGCTTTGAGTGCCTAGAAAAGCGCTATATAAATGTAATGAATTATTATTATTATTATTATTATTATAATGTAAAACATCTGCAATCCAATGAGGTGAAGAAATGTTCCTAAATTACGCCAGAACGTTGGCACATCTTATGTCATACCGTTAGTAAGGCAATCCATTTGTTTATGTTGGGGGTCAGTGTCCCTGCTTAACCCTAAATTTATTTCTGGATTAAATTACTTACAGAACTTGAACAATTCAGCTGTTATGACTAGAATTCCGTTTTTACATGAATTATTTTCCTTGTCAGGCTGTGAAAAGGAGTTGTTCAAGAGACAACAGTTCACCCCCATTGTTTAGCATCATAGTCGACCAAAAAAAGGGAAAATGTTTAGGATCAGGATGGAATAAAATACTTATGCTTAAGATATTCAGGAAACACAAACTGAAGGACAATTGTGGATGTAATTCAAGCTAGTTTCTCAGTTTCTTGAGAAACCTATAGGAACATGAAGATTTCAGGGTAAGCTTTGCTTTTGGTCCGGCTACTTGACATTTTGATTAATGAAGCCCTTGCACTACACTCCTTCAAATAGTTTTCTTAAAACACTGTTATTGTTGTGTTATTGTTTTCAACCCCCTGAATCACGGCCAGTCCGGCACATTGATTCATGGAATGAGGACTTGACATGGCAGGTGACACCATGCGGCATAACTCATGTGACATCAGACACTTCAACTTTGTTTGTTTTTAAAGCTGTGTCACAGGAATTTTAGTGTTGTTATTTCAGAAAATTATGTTCTTAGCAATGACCCTTATTCAACAAGTGTCTGACCTCCATTTATAATGACGCCTCTCAAGATATCAGATCAGTTGTTTTAAAGAGGCTCTTTAACGCAATTTATGTCAGTAATATATTGCACATTATATAGTGCCTATTGCTATTGCAAGTCGATTTTACATATTGCTTTTGTTTGACTTACAATTTGGCCAGTTTTATTTTTTATTCCTTATCACATGCACTGCTGTGAAGTCAAAAATGGAACAGACTTTACCTCATAAAAATCACAGTGTGTGTGTGTGACAGTCTAAATCAATCAAACAATGTCCAGTCGAGTTCTCACACTATTCCTGTCACCAGGTTAAATCCTGGACAGTACACTGTTAGTTCGCTCTGGTGTTATTGCTGCCATAACCAATAGCAAAATGATCACATCACTGGGAATCAGGCTGTGAAGAATTCCCAGCAGTCTCCCTGTAAATTGCACAAACATAAAGTATTCAATTTGAGACTTCACCATGTGATATTTACATTGATGTTGAACTGATTTAGGTTTTTCATCTTTTAATCAATAATATTCATAAACAAAGATGAGAATCCATTGCATTGGCATATCTTGTATTATGTGTTAATGACAATAATTGTAATACAGCATAATTAATTTATAAAATGCACACCATTAAACTTTTGTTAAGGACATCTTGAAGTCAGTTCATAAAAATATACAGTGTGGTACAAAACACTGAGACTAAGAATAAGAGAGGTTTATTCTTACATTTAACACAAAATTTCAATTAAAAAAAGAAAAACAAAGAAACAATATGACATAAACCAAACAACAAATATTTACGACAATCTGATATTTATATTAATTTTTGAATTTAACTTTTGACTCAAATTACTTCCATAATTATAAACTGAATTAGAAAACAGCAAAATAGAAGTATTTTACTAGTGATCTCAGACTTACAATGGTCAGAACCCTTGGTGTTAACCATGTTGTAGCATGCAAATAATATTAAATAGTGTGCAAAGACCTTCTTCAGGTTAGGCTTTTTATCTTTTAACCAATAATATTCATAAACACAGAAAAGAATCCAAGGCACTGTCATATCTTGTATTACGTATTTGTGACAATTAAAGCATAATTTTACTATTCTTTCCATTACATTGACTGTGCTCTGTGCACCTGTTTGAACTCTCGTTTGTTTAAATATTCAGGCCGGCCACATCTTTTGTTTAGCCCAGACTGCAATAAAACAAGAGAAATGAGCCTAGAAAAGCGCTATATAAATGTAATGAATTATTATTATTATTATTATTATTATAATGTAAAACATCTGCAATCCAATGAGGTGAAGAAATGTTCCTAAATTACGCCAGAACGTTGGCACATCTTATGTCATACCGTTAGTAAGGCAATCCATTTGTTTATGTTGGGGGTCAGTGTCCCTGCTTAACCCTAAATTTATTTCTGGATTAAATTACTTACAGAACTTGAACAATTCAGCTGTTATGACTAGAATTCCGTTTTTACATGAATTATTTTCCTTGTCAGGCTGTGAAAAGGAGTTGTTCAAGAGACAACAGTTCACCCCCATTGTTTAGCATCATAGTCGACCAAAAAAAGGGAAAATGTTTAGGATCAGGATGGAATAAAATACTTATGCTTAAGATATTCAGGAAACACAAACTGAAGGACAATTGTGGATGTAATTCAAGCTAGTTTCTCAGTTTCTTGAGAAACCTATAGGAACATGAAGATTTCAGGGTAAGCTTTGCTTTTGGTCCGGCTACTTGACATTTTGATTAATGAAGCCCTTGCACTACACTCCTTCAAATAGTTTTCTTAAAACACTGTTATTGTTGTGTTATTGTTTTCAACCCCCTGAATCACGGCCAGTCCGGCACATTGATTCATGGAATGAGGACTTGACATGGCAGGTGACACCATGCGGCATAACTCATGTGACATCAGACACTTCAACTTTGTTTGTTTTTAAAGCTGTGTCACAGGAATTTTAGTGTTGTTATTTCAGAAAATTATGTTCTTAGCAATGACCCTTATTCAACAAGTGTCTGACCTCCATTTATAATGACGCCTCTCAAGATATCAGATCAGTTGTTTTAAAGAGGTTCTTTAACGCAATTTATGTCAGTAATATATTGCACATTATATAGTGCCTATTGCTATTGCAAGTCGATTTTACATATTGCTTTTGTTTGACTTACAATTTGGCCAGTTTTATTTTTTATTCCTTATCACATGCACTGCTGTGAAGTCAAAAATGGAACAGACTTTACCTCATAAAAATCACAGTGTGTGTGTGTGACAGTCTAAATCAATCAAACAATGTCCAGTCGAGTTCTCACACTATTCCTGTCACCAGGTTAAATCCTGGACAGTACACTGTTAGTTCGCTCTGGTGTTATTGCTGCCATAACCAATAGCAAAATGATCACATCACTGGGAATCAGGCTGTGAAGAATTCCCAGCAGTCTCCCTGTAAATTGCACAAACATAAAGTATTCAATTTGAGACTTCACCATGTGATATTTACATTGATGTTGAACTGATTTAGGTTTTTCATCTTTTAATCAATAATATTCATAAACAAAGATGAGAATCCATTGCATTGGCATATCTTGTATTATGTGTTAATGACAATAATTGTAATACAGCATAATTAATTTATAAAATGCACACCATTAAACTTTTGTTAAGGACATCTTGAAGTCAGTTCATAAAAATATACAGTGTGGTACAAAACACTGAGACTAAGAATAAGAGAGGTTTATTCTTACATTTAACACAAAATTTCAATTAAAAAAAGAAAAACAAAGAAACAATATGACATAAACCAAACAACAAATATTTACGACAATCTGATATTTATATTAATTTTTGAATTTAACTTTTGACTCAAATTACTTCCATAATTATAAACTGAATTAGAAAACAGCAAAATAGAAGTATTTTACTAGTGATCTCAGACTTACAATGGTCAGAACCCTTGGTGTTAACCATGTTGTAGCATGCAAATAATATTAAATAGTGTGCAAAGACCTTCTTCAGGTTAGGCTTTTTATCTTTTAACCAATAATATTCATAAACACAGAAAAGAATCCAAGGCACTGTCATATCTTGTATTACGTATTTGTGACAATTAAAGCATAATTTTACTATTCTTTCCATTACATTGACTGTGCTCTGTGCACCTGTTTGAACTCTCGTTTGTTTAAATATTCAGGCCGGCCACATCTTTTGTTTAGCCCAGACTGCAATAAAACAAGAGAAATGAGCTGAGAAATCTCAGCAGCAGTGCCAGCTTATCTGAAGGACCCTTGGAACCGTATTCTGATACCCCTCCTTGCTGAGCCAGTTTCCCTCAATCTGCCAGTGTGTCGGCCCTTATATAGAGAGCAGACATTAGGTAAACGCAAGGTAGACATTAGGTAAACTGAAAACAGGCACTTTTCAGTCAACAGCGGTATTCATAACTGCGATATGCCTCTCTGCACTGGCACTGGGAACACCGCTGCAGGATTGTGTGCGTAACTGTTTTATGCAGACAAGGAGGTGGTAGAATTTACAATGCACAGTCATAAGCAGCTGTTAGAACAAAAAGAAACTGCAGGCGGTATGGTATTGGAGGTATTTGTATTACTTGATTACTTTTTAGGTCAGAGATCCTCTGCAAAACAAATCACATGCCAAGTCTGCTTGTGTTCTTATTAGATCAAGCCTTATCAATGTACACTGTGTTCCCAAGCTTTTCTTCAAATTGCTTTATCAGCTTAGGAGGGACATAAATCTTATTTGTTTCTCTAGTTCTTTTTATTCAATGCATTTTCACCACAAAACTATGTTCCTCCATCAAAGTGACCATGTCAAACTTTTCAACCATGTTTTGTGAAAGGCAGTAAAATGCTTTCTGTCTAATGGTGGACTCTCTCTCTCTCTCTAAAAAAAACAAAACACTTTTGACATTTGTCTGAATCAGCTGTCAACCCCTGAATCAGTGTATAACTGGGTCAGCAGATAGCAGGCTTATACTTACAATTTGGCCAGTTTTATTTTTTATTCCTTATCACATGCACTGCTGTGAAGTCAAAAATGGAACAGACTTTACCTCATAAAAATCACAGTGTGTGTGTGTGACAGTCTAAATCAATCAAACAATGTCCAGTCGAGTTCTCACACTATTCCTGTCACCAGGTTAAATCCTGGACAGTACACTGTTAGTTCGCTCTGGTGTTATTGCTGCCATAACCAATAGCAAAATGATCACATCACTGGGAATCAGGCTGTGAAGAATTCCCAGCAGTCTCCCTGTAAATTGCACAAACATAAAGTATTCAATTTGAGACTTCACCATGTGATATTTACATTGATGTTGAACTGATTTAGGTTTTTCATCTTTTAATCAATAATATTCATAAACAAAGATGAGAATCCATTGCATTGGCATATCTTGTATTATGTGTTAATGACAATAATTGTAATACAGCATAATTAATTTATAAAATGCACACCATTAAACTTTTGTTAAGGACATCTTGAAGTCAGTTCATAAAAATATACAGTGTGGTACAAAACACTGAGACTAAGAATAAGAGAGGTTTATTCTTACATTTAACACAAAATTTCAATTAAAAAAAGAAAAACAAAGAAACAATATGACATAAACCAAACAACAAATATTTACGACAATCTGATATTTATATTAATTTTTGAATTTAACTTTTGACTCAAATTACTTCCATAATTATAAACTGAATTAGAAAACAGCAAAATAGAAGTATTTTACTAGTGATCTCAGACTTACAATGGTCAGAACCCTTGGTGTTAACCATGTTGTAGCATGCAAATAATATTAAATAGTGTGCAAAGACCTTCTTCAGGTTAGGCTTTTTATCTTTTAACCAATAATATTCATAAACACAGAAAAGAATCCAAGGCACTGTCATATCTTGTATTACGTATTTGTGACAATTAAAGCATAATTTTACTATTCTTTCCATTACATTGACTGTGCTCTGTGCACCTGTTTGAACTCTCGTTTGTTTAAATATTCAGGCCCACCACATCTTTTGTTTAGCCCAGACTGCAATAAAACAAGAGAAATGAGCTGAGAAATCTCAGCAGCAGTGCCAGCTTATCTGAAGGACCCTTGGAACCGTATTCTGATACCCCTCCTTGCTGAGCCAGTTTCCCTCAATCTGCCAGTGTGTCGGCCCTTATATAGAGAGCAGACATTAGGTAAACGCAAGGTAGACATTAGGTAAACTGAAAACAGGCACTTTTCAGTCAACAGCGGTATTCATAACTGCGATATGCCTCTCTGCACTGGCACTGGGAACACCGCTGCAGGATTGTGTGCGTAACTGTTTTATGCAGACAAGGAGGTGGTAGAATTTACAATGCACAGTCATAAGCAGCTGTTAGAACAAAAAGAAACTGCAGGCGGTATGGTATTGGAGGTATTTGTATTACTTGATTACTTTTTAGGTCAGAGATCCTCTGCAAAACAAATCACATGCCAAGTCTGCTTGTGTTCTTATTAGATCAAGCCTTATCAATGTACACTGTGTTCCCAAGCTTTTCTTCAAATTGCTTTATCAGCTTAGGAGAGACATAAATCTTATTTGTTTCTCTAGTTCTTTTTATTCAATGCATTTTCACCACAAAACTATGTTCCTCCATCAAAGTGACCATGTCAAACTTTTCAACCATGTTTTGTGAAAGGCAGTAAAATGCTTTCTGTCTAATGGTGGACTCTCTCTCTCTCTCTAAAAAAAACAAAACACTTTTGACATTTGTCTGAATCAGCTGTCAACCCCTGAATCAGTGTATAACTGGGTCAGCAGATAGCAGGCTTATCGCTTTTCACCTATACCAAACATAGTGTTCAGCTTGTTTTAAAACTGTCTGCATATTGGATATCAAGTTCACATGTGATTGAGCTAATATGGGAAACCTTTAATAAAAGACAGAGGGGATTGCCTCTCATCTTAGGATACAGGAGCATCATGTAGTTGTAACAAAGTCCACTGCAGGCAAGCTTACTGAACCCATGTGCAGCTTTTATTTAAAAGGCTTGAACTATACAAATAAAAACAAATACCTGACTTGATACCAAACCATGAAATAAACTTGAACATGAACACAGGCAAAGTCTCACAAGCAGTAGTTACACAAAACAAAGCTAGACAATGGACAATGAAACATGAGGGCTATATATATATATAAAACAAATGGGGTCACATGACACAATCCATCCAATGACAGAGATGAGCTGAGGAACATGAACCAAAGAGAAGGCAGGACAAAAGACCACATGACAAAACAATAAATCAATGAAAACATGACACAAGGAACAGGGAATCACATGACTAACAGAGGACATGACTGTGGCAAAACTACAAAATTAAAGACATGAAAACATGAACATAAACCAACACCCAAAACCAACCGTGACATATCCCCCCATCTAAGAGTGGCTCACGACGCCCTAACAAACCACCCAAAACAAACAAAGAGTCCAGGAGGGTGGAGGACTGGGGGTAGTCCAGGGGGTGGGATGGAGGTCAGGCCCATGCAGGGCAAATGGACCTGGATCATGACATCGCAGACCTGGGCTGTGGAGCAGTGGTGAACTTTGACCATGGAGCAACGGCAAGTTTGGACCATGGAGCAGAGGTGGGCATGGACCGTGGAGCAGTTGCAGGTCTGGACCATGGAGCAGAGGTGGGCCTGGACCATGGAGTAGTAGAGGACATGGTCCATGGAGTATAGGCGGAGACCATGGTGGAGCCGGCAGAGCAGGAAACCAGGGTGGAGCTGAAGACCACCAGGGCAGAGCAGGCAGGATTAAGGATCCCCACGGTGGAGCAGATGACCACCAGGGTGGAGCCGGCAGAGCTCAGTCAGGAGGCCATGGTGGAGCAGAGACAGAACGGGCAAACAGTTTGTGTGCGGCCTCTGTGCCCGCAACATGACAGGCAGATTATCCTTGAATGGCCTCAGTGGCCATAGCATGACAGGCAGAGAGTTTGTGAGTGGCCTCCATAGCCACGACACGACAGGCAGAAAATCCTTGAACAGCCTCAGTGGCCATAACATCAAAGGCAAGGGGTTCATGGACGGCTTCCTTGGCCATAACTGGACCGGCTGAGAGCTCAGAGATGGCCTCTTTGGCTGTGATAGGGCAGACTGTGTGTTCAGAGACGGCCTCTTTGGCCATGACAGGGCAGACTGTGAGTTCAGAGATGGCAGAAGGTTCACGTGTGACCACCGTGGTCAAAACAGGAAACTCACAGGCTGGCGCCAACACAGGACTGAGCTCTGGGGCTTGAGTGGGTTCTGGAGCAGATTCATGGACTGGAGTGGGCACAGGAGTGGACTCATGGACTAGAGCAGGCTCTGGAGTGGACTCATGGACTGGAGCGGGCTCTGGAGCAGACTCATGGACTGGAGAGCAGTGTGCAGCCCAAACACGAAATGGCCATCGCCGTAACAACTGACAGCAGGACCACCTCAGAGACCCTCAGACCTTGTACCACCGTAGAGATGTCAGCAGCTTGTACCCATGTAAGCAGCATGTTCTCCAAACTGAAAGCCAGTCTCAGCCTAGGAATCGCCCTTTTAGCCTCAGATGCGTCGTACATGACACCTGGAAACACTGGAGTGGTGTCCATGATGGCTGAAGAGTCTAGAGTCATGATGATTGGAGACTCTGGCGTGGCGGCCATGTTGGGTGGAGGGTCTAGCGTGGCAGCTATGACAGGTCGAGGCTCTGGAGTGGCCGCCATGAAGAGACGATGCTCTGGCGTGGCAGCCGAGGCGTGACGAGGCTCTGGTGTGGCGGCCATCTTGGCTGAAGACTCAGGCGTGGTGGCCATCATAGATATGTATAGGTAGATGCCTCATTCGACAGCTACAAGCACGTAGGCGTACTGTCCGCCATCTCGCAACGGTCAACTTGACATCAATCACCATAATATAATCAATGAATATTAGAAGATGCTACAATCCTGCACAGCCGATGGTTATAAAAACTGCCAGGATTTAAATTCCCGAAGAAACGGGGTAACCTTTCACAGGTGAGAATGCGAGACAGGGGCGGAACCATAGATATGTAAGGATTGTGGCATCTTCGAATATTCATTGATTATTATGGTGAATGACGTCAAGTTGACCCTTCCAGTATGGCGGACGGATTATATATAGTGGCCCTTAGAAACAGTCGCTAATGAGGCATCTACGTATAAATATCTATGGTGGCCATGACGTGGAGAGGCTCTGGCTTGGCAGGCATGCCATGAACAAATCCTGACATATGACAGTTTGTCTACAAAACTTGACATGACTACAAAACTTTTTTTTTCTTTTTTAATCTCAGAATAAAGGCAGAAAATATATTTAATAGTTTCTATACTGCAATAAATATGTCAGTTTGCACTGCATAATTCATATACTTCATTTATTTATTAGCAGGAGATGACTTAAGATGAAAAACACACATAAACCATATACTGTCGCAATCGTGTGTTTGTCTTTATTGCGATAGCTGGATGCCTTTGTCTTGATTTCCTGGCATAAGTTATTACCTCTCTGAGTCCATTTTGGACCTTCTGTGCTAGAGCAGCCTCCGACCTTGAGTATGAATGAAACGTACACTGCATGAGAGTGCTTAGGGCTCCACAGTGTTCACATCGCCTCATTTTGGATACAAAAAAACCATCAGCTCATACATAGACTATCTTTTCTCTTTGACTTATTTACACTGGCTCTTGAACACACTTGCCGAAAACAGTGTGGGGGACGAATTGACATTTTATTAAAAGTATGCCCATGGAACAACTTAGCAGCTCCATAACCCTATAGGAATCAAATAGCAACTCCAACTCTATCGAATGGCCCAAAATCTGCATAGTAACACCCTAGCAACAACCCAGAACACTCTAGCACCCACACAGCAATGCCTAAGCAAGCTCTCAGAACAGTCTAGCAACTGCATTGCAATACCCTAGCAACTGCATAGCAACCCCTTCTCAGAATGCCTAGCAATGTCCTAGCAGCCACATGACAATGCACTAAAAACACTCAAGACGCTTTAAAAAAATCACAGCAACATTCTAGTAAAGCTTTGCACTGAAAAACACCACTTACATTTTCAGAAAGAAAAAATCTGGTCCTATATGTTATGATGCAAATTTACAGAGACAGACTCATTATTATATATTTTACAACTAGCAGGTGCCTTTAAATATTTAGTTGTCGATGCTTTCTCCACAGGATCATTGCACAGTTATGGACGTGGATGTTGTTTACTTTTGTGGCTTGGAAAGTAAAGACCATCCATTCATTCTTTATTTCTAATTACAGAGATATGTTTCTTGCCAACACTTCCCCTCTGAACCTCCAAACACGCACACAGAGACACACACACCGAGACACACACACACACAAAGGTATACACATCTACATGATTTTACATTGAATTTAAAAAAAAAGTCCATCAGTACAGGAATGACCTCATCTTATTCCTTGCCAATAGCCTGAAACACAACTAGTGCTTGAACGCCGACTTTTTGGCAAAACTCCTCCAGACCAAACAAGGAGTGCTAGACAATCTGGGTTTAAAACTCAGCAAGAGGTGGGGAGGGGGATATGGTACCTTTCCAGAAAACGCCCTTGGTGTCTTTACAAAATTTTGACACAAACTGCCATAATGTTTGTATAATATGCAAGAATCTAACAATCTAACGGGCAGTTGCGTACAGGCAACAACCCACGAATGCAAGTGACCATATGGAGCGATACCTTTGGAGAAGAAACAATATCATAAAAAATGACTGTCAACAAATGACTGTCAAGATTCAGGAACATTTTAAGCTAGTGAATGACATTTACAGCACCTTTAGCGTAATGTGTGACTCATACTTCTATTGTCAAATCTTCTGGACGTCATTCATCCTAAAAGACTGTTTGAAGTTTGAAGTACATTACAATTTATTGCCTATTAAGGAGAGAAACAACTTAATTATGAAAAGGCCATTTATGTATTGGTCCCTCTTGTAAGCCTCCATTCTCAGAGGTCACACTGAACCGTTAAGGATGCACCATTATTTCAAAAGTCTTCAAGATTTAGCCATCAACATTCCAGTTGGATCTAAAGGTTTTGGGGCTACATGGGTTATTAAAATCTGTGTTGTCAACCTTCAATAATGTGTTCCAACACACACCCATTCAGTGTTTTTCCATCACATACATGATTTCATGTGTTCCTCTGGGACTCATGCGTTAATAACAATAGAGTGATCCCTGGAGCCTGGCCAAATGACTTTAAAGGGGTCATATGATGCTGCTAAAAAGAACAGTATTTTGTATATTTGGTGTAATGAAATGTGTTTATGCGGTTTAAGGTTCAAAAAACACATTATTTTCCACATACTGTACATTATAGAAAGGAAAAATTGAAATCGCATCATATGACCCCTTTAAACCTCAGAGGTGAGCACTCTTCCTTCTTGAATGATTGAATGATGGGTCCGGTCCTTAAATGTTACTTACACCCCCGTAGCTGGAAACAATATATCATGTAATAACCTTATCTGGAGTGATTTCTTACTGCTTTTGATTGGATAAAAAAGAAACACTCTCCATGAGAATATCTGGCAGACGTTTCTCTTGGTGAGGTAGATGTTAAGAGAGAGAGAGGTTTTCTCTCTCTCCCTATCCTCAAATATCTGTCTTTATGTTTTGGCCAATGCTTTGACTCATGTTGGCAGAGGTGACCCAAATAGGGGAGCTAGGGGTGGGGTTAGAAAAAAAAAACCCATAATGTACAAGACCCAAGTGTGCTAGTTTCCCTTATTACGTAGTGTTCCTCCATCCTTACTTTCTTTTTTCTCTCTTTCATACTGACCCCCCACCCCTTATCCTTCTTGTTCAAGACATGGGTGTGCAATGATTTGCTTTTGGGGGATAAAACCCACAGTTTGGGAGTGGAGAGGGATATTACAGAGCAGCATGGCCTGGAGTAAGGTACCTCTACTCTTGCATGGATTTCTCCTGCTGGTTAAGTGTAAACCCTCCCTTCAAGGAGGTAAGGTCTCTCCAAACTCATTTGGCTTTTCTTTCTTATTGCATTACAGGTGTATTGCAGTTTTGGCAATAGCATCACACTCTTTTAAAATTAGTAGCACACTGCTGACAGTGTATGCACTTAGGTTGTACTTTGTTGTCTATATTCTGAATGTTCTAGGTACAGGTAAATGATGGATGAATAAAAAAAGTAAGCAAGTTTAATTAAAAGTGCTGTACCGAGGAAATGCTGTGGTGCATTGTTGCAGGATGGTTTATTGTGTAATGAAATTTGAATCAGGTCTTGTTCCTGCATGATCTTTAAATCTTAATACTTAAAACTATAGCATTTTATATTACTTTGATTTTATATTACTTTTTTTATTTTTGGATAAAACTAAATATTAGCGAAGTATGTAACATATCAGTGAAACATGATGCATTTGCATTTGGTTAAAGTTGTCATTGTAATTTTAAGTTTAATTTGATATAATCACAAATAGTACTCTATAAATCCAGGTGGATTTTTATTTTAAAAAAATGTACATTTTTTTAAGGATTTGAAGTCATTGTTTATGTTTATGGATATGGTTTCCACTTGTCATTTTTTATTCAGGTAAAAGGAAAGGTCTGAGAAATTCTAATCCAGATCATTACATCATATACTAACAACCTACAAGCTTTTCCCAGTGGGTTTGTAGAACAGACTAGTTCTAAGCTCTTGTAAAAGGTCACGTATAGGATGTTGTTCTTCATATGAATCACATCCATTCTCTGTTCCCCTAGCCTCCACCTTAAACAGCAAGGCAAGAGGACACAGAAACTCATGTGGTAATGCATTCGGTGCTGTTTGAGGCTTCACATGAAAAACTAGATGCAAGATTAGTTAGAACCCCCTGGGTATGTGGCATCATCGCTGAGTAAAGCACAAGAATGGTCCTCATAAACTGGTAATGTGTTGCAGGACGTAGATCATAATATGCATCAGCTGACATTTTAAATGAAGAAAAAAAGTATGGGTTTGCAGTGCAAACAGTGATGTTCACAGCTTTTCAGCAGATGTGATAATATGTAATAACGTTTTAGAAAATATTCTCTTTATTCTCCTCAGATCAATTTCAGATTTCTCAAATACTTACAAAAACACACAACTAAATGTTTCCTTATTTCTTTATCCTGCACACATTCCTGCACAGGACATAAGGAATTTACTAATGTTCACTTTCTCTCTCAGGAATCTACATACCAGCTGGTGCAGGGGGAGGAACTGGAGCTGGATTAGGGGGTGGTCTTGGTACTGGAGCTGAATTTGGTGCTGGAACCGGTCCAGGAGGTGGATTTGGTGCTGGAATCAGAAGTGTTGGACCAGGAGTTGGTCCTGGAGGAGTTGGAACAGGATTAGGTCCAGGTGCTGGTCCTGGTGGTCTTGGAATAGGGCCAGGAACTGGCATAAGACCTGGAACTGGTGAGAGTTTACATTTATTCTTAAACATTTCATGTGCAATTAGTGTCCATAGCTTCCATATCAGTGCTATAACAATCTTTAATAAATTAGTAACTAATAAAGAATATTGCATTGTAATATAATAATTTGTAATTTGTAAATTTTTCATGACCAGGAGTTGGTGTAATACCTGGTTTCATACCAGGAAAGACAGGAGGTAAGTGGCTAAATGTCTCTTAATTAGTAATTTTAAGTTTGATTAAATTAATATTTACTTGTCCAACTTGGAACAGGTTATGGAGGTGGTGGTCCTGGGGGTCAAGGTACTGGACTGGGTGCTGGAGGCCTTGGAGGAGTTGGGCCTGGTGCTGGAGGTCTTGGGGGAGTTGGACCTGGTGTTGGAGGGCTTGGTACAGGAGGACTTGGTACTGGTGGATTAGGCGCCGGAGGCCTCGGAACAGGTTGATGAATTCTCATTTACATATTATGTTACTGTAACACTCCCTTCCTGCCACTGGGAATTTTAAGGGTGACGCCCAGATTCTTCTATATAATGGGTTTAATTTGTTTAAATTCGTGCCTATCTATTTCACACCTTTATCACAAAATATCAGGAAAAATTAAATACAACATACCACAAAGACAAAAAGTTAACGCAAATTTTAATTTACTTAATTGAAATGAATCTGTTGTCAATAATAAAAAAAGAAAATTATTATTTCGTGTTACAGTGGTAGTCTTTTCAATAAAGTTTCTATCAAACCACAAGCATGTAATCCCTTTCTATCAAATGAGCTCTATATGTAAAATCAACAGTCAGCAATATGAAAGAAACAAAATCAAGAACTGTCACAAATCAATGAAATATATAACACTCTAAGCCGGCAAATACTACGTAAAATACTTTTCAGTTCCTGTTGCAGGCCTGTTTGCTGCTTGTGTTCGTAGAGGCCAAAAACGCAGGGCCACTTCACTCACTTGAGCCACAACAAAATAAAATAAAACTGAAAGCAGGTACCTGTGTTTACGATATCAGTCATTTAAATCAGGATCATACACAGTCACAGTCTGTTGGTTTCCTAATCGGAATCCATCCCCCCGAAGCACATTCGGCAGACGTCAACGTTAATCCAATCCTCCAGGCAGCGCGGGCGCTTCCTAACTTGACGATGCCCTGCCGAACTTAGAATCCTCTCACTCTGGGTCAGCGGTAGACAGCAATCCAGTCACCACGGTTCACGTCCGTTATCGTTCTCCTTATCACTTTCCTTGCCGATGATCGCGACCATAAACAGTTAATGCGAGATGCATTGGCTCACCGCCAATAGTTCTCCAGTAATGTCTGTGACGCACTTTAAATTAATCGGGAACTTCGTAGTCACGCTTAGCCAGCAGTAGGCCTAACTCAAAAGTAGCAGTTACTCAAAAGTCCACTCTAATGTCCTTGAGATGGACTACCATGCACATATTTCTAACGAAAAACACATATACAGGGAGATATCTAGCCGACATCTCCCTTCTCTCACTCGTACTATCTTCTATTGCTCCTTCTCTGTCCGTTCTCCCATCTTGTCCCACCCCTCCTTCATATCCTGATACCTGATAGATTATTATTCACAAAGTACCCAATCACATTATAAAGAAAATAAAAATGACAGACCCAGCAGTTTAGGTTATCTCCAAGCACATTTTTCTACAGTACATTTTAACCTAACTTTATACAGTTTTACAACTTTATCTAAATCAGAAACCCAAAATAGATTCCCACATGGGCTACAGTACAATAATGTACCATAAAATGTATTTAACATAATTAATATTTTGTAATAACATATCTAACTATTTAGGGGCATGCTATTGAGGCACAAAAATGATTTCATGAATTTTATCTTTTTCACAGGGTCATTCATCAAGCCACCTAAAACAGGTGTGATGTAACGCATGCTAAAAGTTGGGATTGATTTTAATAATAAAGATTGGCAGAGACATTGCCTTTACATCAGATGAGAAATTCATTGTGTCAACACAGGAGGATATGAAGGTCTACCAGGAATTGGACCAGGTGGTACAGGTGTGGGTCCTGGATCACTTGCACCTGGAGGAGTTGGTCCTTCTGGCATTGGTCCAGGAGGCATTGGACCGGGCGGAATAGGACCTGGTGGCATTGGACCAGGAAGTGTCGGACCTGGAGGGATTGGTGCTGGTGCTGGAACTGGAGGCCTTGGAGCAGGTAATATTTCTCAGAATGTAATTTTACTAATAAGCAATCAAACTTATCTGAACTGTTCCCTATAAGGTTCTGCTAGTCTTTGTTGGGGATTGTAGAATAACTCAGTGTAGCTGAGCCAAATAAATACTGGAAACTTCACTTTTGTTGGTAGGGTGGTAGATATTTAAATGGTTAATAGATTGAGATTGATCTCAAGCACTTTTTTTATGTCACCTTTTTTATTCTATCTGTAGGTGCTGGTGGCAAACCTCCTCAACCAGGTGAGTGGGAGAAAACTGCATTCAATAAAGTGTTCACATACATCTGCAATTTCAACTACATACATGAAGTTAAGCAAATAATGTATTGGTTTGATTAAGGTTTGCATGAGTCTTGCTTCACACAAACAGGTTATGGGGGTATTCCAGGCACTCTTGGAACTGGAGGTCTTGGTGGTAGTGGTGGTCTTGGTGGCCTTGGACTCAGGCCAGGGGGTTCTGGCCTTGGAGGTTTAGTACCTGGTGGCTTTGGTGTTGGTCCTGGAGCTAGTGGCATTGGCACATGGGTACCTAGACAAGGTAGAGATACTCAATCGTTTCAAAGTTAAGCAATCTTTTATGGTGATGTTTCTTACAACAGAGAATTCTGTAATTTTTTTGTCAGGTCAGGGCACTGGTGTGGGAGGGTTTGGCCCTGGTGGAGTTGGTCCAGTAGGTGCTGGAAGAGGTTAGAAAGTTAATCAAACTAAATGTTAGTAATTATATATGGATATTTAAAAGCTTAATCCTAAATATATTAGGTTTTGTTTAGTACCATTATTTTTTCCCTTTCCTGCTTCTAGGTGTGGGAGGAAAACCACCAAAAACAGGTAGGCAATCTATAAGACACACTTTCATCGTCACTGAGAAATTTAAGGTAGCTTGTACACACACACACACACACACATTATTTTCAGGTTATGGAGGTCTTGGTGGTTATGGCCCAGGAGGTGTCAGCACTGGAGGTATAGGACCTGGTGGCATTGTTCCTGGTGGAGTTGGACCAGGTAGCGTCAGGCCAGGTGGCATTGTCCCTGGTGGCACTGGACCTGGTGGCATTGTCCCTGGTGGCATTGGACCAGGTGGCATCGGACCAGGTGGCATTCTCCCAGGTAGCACTGGACAAGGTGGCATTGTCCCTGGTGGTGCTGGACCAGGTGTCTTGAGTCTTGGTAAGACATCTTTTTAATCAACAGTAGACACAACAACAGTTTTTTTATTAATACCTTTGTGATTCTGTTCATAGCACTATTTAATAAAAATAAACAAAACAATGTGGCTTTGTCACAGGAGCAGGCAGAAAACCTGGGAAACCAGGTATGATGTGAATTAAAAAGTATTCTGCAACAAAAAAAAGTGTGCACTCATACTTAAAATCCATATGTTGTTTTTGCTGTGAACATCACTATTTCTTATTAATTCTTATAGCTATATCAGTCAGAAAGCAGTGTATTGTCAGTTGTTTCAAAATTCATTCATTTAGCTCAGATGGTCTAAATTTAGGTTATGGTGTGCCTGGTTTGGAACAGGAAGTCTTGGAGCAGGTGCTATTCCACTTACACCTGGAGGTGCTGGAACAGGCTACCCATCAGGTGGTAAGAATATACTTCCTTTCCTCATATGTTGTAGACATGAAATAATAACATAAACAATAAAAAAGGAATAAATTTAAAGATGACCAGGGGAAAGTGATCATATTTTGAGGGGGTTAAATTAAAAAGGAATATTATCTGCTGCTTAAAAATTGAATTTGTTTTTAGGTAGCTATAGTGGATATGGTGGGCCTGGAGGTCTTTATCCTGGAGCTGGAACAACTGGTCAGAAACCACCAAAGCCAGGTAAAGCTAGATCTATGGACATGAGCATTGGCTTAAATAAAGGTGTGATATTTGATTACTTTGTAACTTGTGGAATGAAACAAATCTTTATTAAATTGTCACTATTTTACATCACAGAAAAAAAATCACTTAAAAAAAAAAAAAAAAAAGTATTTAAACTGCACTAAAACATGTTGTATTTGATCCTTGTGTAATAGGAATTGGACCAGGTGGCACAGGACTTGGACCTGGTGGTGTGGGAGTTCTGCCTGGAGGTGTGGGACTTGGACCAGGTGGTGCAGGAATCAGTCCAGGTGGCACAGGAATTGGACCAGGTGGAGCTGGAGTTGGGCCTGGAGGTGTAGGAATTGGAACTGGTGGCACTGGAACTGGAATTGGAGGAGCAGGAGTTGCGCCTGGTGTAGGTAGGTTTTGAGGGCCATGACTCTTAAGCTACTGCTGTTTGCAGTTGCTTGCAACTTTTCACCTTTGCAACTTTTCAATTAATTATGGCTCCCAGCACCTTTTCTCCCCCAAACTGGTTTACCAGGAACTGGAACTGGGACAGGCGCTGGGGGCAAAGTCGGAAAGACTGCGAAGGCACCAGTGCCAGGTAACTTCGTCTACTGATGGAACTCCCCTTTTGTTGAAATAGTTTTATCAAATCTTTGACAAGAAAGCATTGTTTTATATTTTTTCTTTCTGCAAACAAACAAGGTGTTGGGATTCCTGGGCTATACCAAGGGGGTATAGTTCCTGGACAAGGTGAGTGACTGAAATATTAGAAATATGACAGTTACAAGATTTCCCACTGTTTCTAGAATATTCATACACATATGACATCTACATTTTTGTTTTTATATGTAGGTTTTGGCGGTAGAGGCATTCTGCCAGGTGTAGCAACGGGATCTCAAACTGGTAAGCTTTATGTGGTTTATAGTTTTATAATTGATAGCGTTATCCAGCAATTAAAATGTTTTCTGAGGCTCAGTCTTCTATTTTGTTGTTTATAGGGCTGCTTGGTCAAGGTGCACTTGGAGCTAATGGTAAAATAAATTACTGAGTGAACAGTTCTTTCAATAAAAGGTATCAAAACTACTTCTAACAGAGCTCACTTGTCTTTTCTTTTGCAGGAGGCCGCGGAGGATTTGGTCAACAAATACCAGGCGTGTTCCGTGGATATCCTCTTATATCACCAAAGTCTGGAGGTAGTATGCATGTTTTTATCCATTGTTGTTATTTACATTTGAGATCAACTAACATAAATTATACTTGTCAGCCAATTAAATTAGCTTCTCATTATTTAAAATCAATTTATTTGCTTTATGAGTTTAGAGTTTTAGAGTATTTATGGAAATTTACTTTCTTACTTCATTTAAGGTACAAGTGCAGCAAAATCTCAGGCTAAAGCTGCCAAGTACGGTAAGTCATGCAGGAAAATAATGTAAGACTTTCTTAGGAACAAGAATTTCAATATATGTATAAAAACGGCATGCTTGATATTGCTGACTCTCCTTGCAGGGGCTGGTGATGTTCCTGGTATCGGTGGTGGGCTTGGTGTAGGAGGTATACCAGGTGCAGGTGGTGTTCCAAGCATAGGTGGCATACCTGGTGCAGGTGGTGTGCCAGGCATAAATGGCATTCCTGGTGCAGGAGGTGTGCCAGGAATAGGAGCTGTTCCAGGTGTTGGAGTAATTCCTGGAGCTGGCGGTGCAACTCCTGGTGTCCTTTATCCAGGAGCTGGTGGTACCTATCCTGGGGGTAAATTTATGATTTATTACAAACTGATAAATATTTAAGGATTATCTAAAACACTGAAATTTACTCAAGTCTTATAATATCCATGGATTGTCTCTCATTAGGAACTGGGGCAAAAGCTCGAAAGTATGGTAAGAAAACTTACAGATTCATGTCATATACAATCACCTGACTGACAACTGTCTCTTTCATGGAAAAATTATAGGTGTAAAGAAATGACGGTAGGTATCAGGGGGAATCCAAATCTTAAATATTAAGCCTTGTAAAATCAGTTAAAGTAGAAAAAGACAAATTAAACATGAAAAAAGCTTATTTTTCTGGATTGAAGTTTATCATGCAGCATATATAAAAACAGAGGTTCGTCTTCATTTCTATACAATTTTGGGTTTTTTATTTTCTAGCTTCAGGGATAGGAACTGGTGGACTTCCTGGTTCTGGTTTTGGAGTGGGTGGTCTTGGAGCTGGAGGACTTCCTGGTTCTGGTTTGGGAGTGGGTGGTCTTGGAGCTGGAGGACTTCCTGGTTCTGGTTTGGGAGTGGGTGGCCTTGGCACTGGTGGAATCCCTGGACTTGGTCCTGAAGGTATCTAGAAAAAAATAATTTTAGTTTGAAAATTACCTCGTTTTGTTGTTGAAAGTTATTATCATTAACAGCATGATTATCTACTTTTCTGCCATATTTTAGGATATGCTGCAGCCAAAGCAAGAAAATATGGTACGACTTTACATTTTGCATTTTACAATGAAATAGATTTTGGTAACGGCAAATCAACAGTAATGCCATTATAATAGTCTTCACTGTGTCCATAAATACACATTTTTGCACAGGGGTAGCCAATCCTGCTAATGGAGAGTTACAGTACCGTAGCTTTAACCCTAATCAAACACACCTAAACCAAGATGCTGAGGATTACTTGACAATTGCAGGAAGGTGTGTTTGAACAGGGTTTTTTTATATTTTGAGTTTCGTCAAAATTCCATATTTAATTTTTGGCTGTTATTTGGCTCTTTTTAAGTTCAAAAGAAATATAATTTTAACATGCCTCTTTATGATTTAGTGTATGTTGTATACCCAACATCTGGGTTCCTCAACTAGTGTCCCACAAGCCAAATGCAATCCTAATCATTTTTACATAAAATCACAGTGTGATTTATCACTGTGCTCAGATTTTATTTCATATATAATTTGTGAAATTCTAGTCCCCGTCACAGAACCTTAAGTAATGTAAGACATTGATATTCACTGATAAATCCTTTGTAGCCCATCTTGGACGTCCTGGTGGGACTTTAGGTACTGGAGGAGCAGCTGGTGTGTCTAGTGTTGGACTTGGTGGACTACCTGGTGGAGGTTTTGGGAGTGGTGGACAACCTGGAGGCGGACTTGGAGTTGGAGGGCTACCTGGAGGTGGACTTGGTGGATTACCTGGTGGAGGAACTGGTGGACTTCCTGGCGGTGGAGTTGGTGGTCTTCCTAGTGGTGGTGCTGGAGGACTCCCCGGCTCTGGAATTGGTACCAAATCATACCATCATATTGTATAACAAAGTTTACAATAATGAAGTGAGGTCATATTTAATAATTAAATACTCTGATGCTTTGCAGGATATGCAGAGGCAAAAGCTCGTAAATATGGTAAAACAACCTTTAATTGAATCCTTCAACAAACTGCACTGTTAAATTAATTATGATGGTTTTATTGATTGCATTTATCATCCAAACTTTATTGTAGCTTACAACCTTAAATATTATATTTATTTTTCTAGGTCTGCTTGGTGGAGGTGCTGCTTTAGGCCAAGGCACTGGATTAGTTGCAGGTATTCCAGGTGTATTGCCAGGCACTGGTGTCGGAACAGTTGGGGCAGGGGGTATACCAGGAATTGGGGTTGGACAAGGAGGTGTCCCTGGTGTGGGTTATGGTCCAGGAGGTGTACCCGGTGGTGGCCTTGGACCTGGTAGTGTTCCGGGAAGTGCATTTGGACCTGGAGGTAAATCAGTGTTTCTAATGACTTCAAACACTGGGCTGATCAAATTTGTTCAGAACCGATGAAATTTGCAACATTGACACTGTTATTGAACTGAACTGAATCAACACTGAACTGACTCAAACTGAATAACGACACCACTGTCTTCAGTAGAGCTGCTTATAGCTGAATTTAACTTGTTTCCTAATGAATGAACTTTACAGTTACCATCACTGAACTGACTGGCGCTGAATAATAACACTATTGTCTTGCTACAGCTGCTTTACAGCAGAATTTGGATTTGCCTCATTTTTGAAGTTTGCATCATTATATCTATTATATTTGCATCAAATATACCCTATTTTTACAAACTTTTCTTTAGAGTGTAGTTTTCTCTAACCCACCAACCATAGTAATGCAATGTCATAAGAAAATGATAGCTTCAACCTTTTTTGGAGTTTAATTAAACCCTGGCCAATCTGGAAACCTAAGTAGCATATCTAGCCAAGTATATCCCCAGATGACCTTTCTTTGGTTGACTAAATTTAGCCATCACATTCTTGAGCACATTCTAATGTCTCATCAGTGTTATCCAAATGGATAACTGTATCATTCAAGCACACAGCAATGTAGGTTTAACGTGGTTAGAGCAAAATGTTGATTATCTTCTGGATGTTGATTTTAAGCATAAGTAGTATTTAGATAATCTGCTCTTCTTTCTCTGTAGCTCACCAATGTGTTAATGCATGACCACATTGGCCTGGCTAAGGTTTTTTGAGGTGACATCTTGAAGTTGTTGGACTAGAGTTTTTTTTTTTTTTATCAGCAGGTGAACAGAGGTAAAGATTTGGATCAGTGAAGGTCCCCATAAAAGCACAAGCTGGGCTATAAATATGTTGCTGTGCTCATATTTGAATGCTTTGTAGAAATAAGAAGTTTAAAGTTTCATATAAAGAACTGTACAGAACTGTAGCTTAAACACTGCTAAATCATATTTCTCCAATATTGACTTCTTATGTTCTAGGATACTCTGGGGCCAAAGCTCGCAAATATGGTAGGGGGAAGTTAAATAATCTCCAAAGTTTAGTATCCATTTAGAAAAATACAAATTATAAATTACATTTTATCTATACATTTTGCAAAAAGGGGTTACTGGTGGAGCTGGTGGAACAGGATTGCCTGGAGGATTAGGAGGGTCACTTGGTAGTGGAACAGTGTCAGGTGTTGGAACTGCTAGAGGAACACCAAGTGGAGGAATTGGACCTGGGGGGGCACCTATTGGCAGTTATGGACCAGGAGGGGCACCAATTGGTGGTTACGGACCTGGAGGGGCACCTGCGGGTGGTTATGGACCAGGAGGAGTACCTGCTGGAGGATATGGACCTGGCTCTGGAGGTATGCTGACAGACATTATATTACATATATGCAGTTCAGGCGTTCTGTGTGTTTCCAGATCTACATTTATACTTTGCGTCCAATGCAGCATATCCAGGTGGACCAAAGGCCCTAAAATATGGTAGGATATTTTAAACCAATCCCCCCCTTCCACACACACAATTAGGCATCAACACTTGTTAAATTATTTTAATCCACATGTAGGTCCTGGTGGTAGTGGAGGTGCTCCAGGACTTGGTCTGCAGGGTCAGGTAGGAACCGGTCCAGCAGGAGGATTTGGCACGGGGGCAGGACCAGTTGGTGGTTATGGTCCAGGGACTGTAGGAGGTCCCTGGTCTGGATTTGCTGGACCAGGACTTCCTGGTAGTGCTGTTGGAGCAGGAAGCAGAGGAGGGTTTGGGCCTGGTTATGGAACAGGTGCTGGAGGTAATTTAAACCAGTCAGAATAGGTCATTTACACAGGAATTAGAAAAGCTATATTATTAAAACTGTACCTGATCAACTTATCTTTCAAAATTACATGTAATGTTCCGATAGGATATCGACCTGGATCAAAAGCAGCTAAATATGGCAAGTTGAAATACACTACATACGCTTACATGTATATTGCAAGTGCCACTTGATCATTGATTAATACACTGTACATTCTAATTGTCAAAATTGTTACCAAATATTTTATGAATACAATTATAAATATATCATTTATTATTCATCAATGTATTTTTTCAGTTATATATTCATATTTAATGCACATTACAAATATTTTAAGAATTAAACGGTGTTTAAAATCAACTTATTATAAATGTAAGGGTAAATTATTAACTAAAAAAACAAAAATTATTCAGACACCAGATATAATTTTTGATATTTTTTTTTACTAGTGGAGTGGGTGCAGGAAACTATAGTTCATTTATGTAAGTGAGGATAGCAAAATAACGTAAACTGTGACATCTTATACCCAAAAAATCTTCATACAGTGGACTACCAATAAAACTGATTAAAATTTGGGACCAAAAATTATTCAGACACTTTGACCTGACAATGTTTTGCTTAAGTGTTATCTGACATTATCAAGATGAATTTGTTCTGACACAGTTTAACTCTGAGTTCTTGTCATATTTTATTACCATTTTCTAAACTACAGCGCTCGTCAGTGAACAACGGCTCTGTGTAGTAAATGCTGCTCAATGTGAAAGCACGCACGTGATGGAGATTTACCGCTGATTACAGAACCGCTTTTCTGACAAGATGCGCGTTAAATATCGCATGCGATTTATCGTGCAGCCCTACTTGGAATAATACAACATTAACAGAGAATAAAACCCATACATACCTTGACAGGTTTACCCGGATCTGGAGGTGTCTTGGGAGCAGGAGGTGTACCAGGATTGGTAGGAGGTCCTGGCGGTATGTGAAGCTGACATGAAGCTGATTTCAGTTCTTCAGTGGAACATAAAATAAGATAATTTGAGAAATGTCTCAGTGCTGTTGATTTTTTTTGTCCATACAATGCAATTCAAATAAATAAATACTTCTCTTTTTTAGTTCTGCCTGGAGGGCTTGGGACTGGTGCTGGATATGGAGGTAAAGTTTTAAAAACTTTCAATAGATGCAATACTAATCACTAAACTTGAAATATGTGGTCTAAGCATTGGTGGGTGAACCTGCTGATTTGTTCATGTCATTCTAAAGGGTATGGAGGAGCACAAAAACCACCTAAATATGGTAAACCACTTATGGTATTTGATTTTTATAATTAAAATGTCACATGTTTACAGGCTAAGAATTGACCCGATGCATCTCCATCAAATAGGACAACCAGCTGGTGGGGTCGGAAGTGTGTTGGGTGGGTCGGTACCAGCAACTGGTGGAACTGGGGCCACAGGAACTGGAATTGGAACTGGTGATGATAACTGCTAAAAGAGGACTAAATAACACTTAATAGATACAGATAGGAATTTGTTTACATGCTCAGCGTTACATCACAGGTGGTTTAGGTGGGGCTGGAGGTACACCAGTTTCAGGAACCAAACCAGACAAATATGGTGAGTTGGTGATCTATGGTTATATATCATCTAACAATCCATGTCTCCAGTGAAATATTGCTATTCCAATTTTCAATTTAAATCTGGGGTACCAGGCATCATAGGAGGAACAGCAATTACAGGTAGTACAGCTGCTACCGGCACAGATCGTGGAGCAGGACCTAAACCTGGAGTTGATGGAGGTAATGCAATTAATTTGGAATGTACTTTAAGATACACATATGTATAGTGTGTATATATATATATATTATTTGTTATTTAGCTGTTAAATTTGTTTGTTCCTGCATTGTAATTTTAACATTTTGTTGAACACACAGGTGGAACAAAAGCTCCCAAGACCGGTAAGAAATATTTATTTTTCTTTTCTCTTTCTTTCTTCCTTCCTCCTTTTATTTTTATTTATGTATTTTTTTTTACATCCCATCCGATCCCATACATCTAGGATAAAACAATTGTCCTTTAGACATTGTAAGAAAAAATGAGCAGGCGTTTCCACCTTTTAGCCACCAGTTTTATTTTGTGATTATTTCAGAATCTGGCGGACCAATAGAGGGATCAGGTGGGTCTATCGGAGGTGGTATTTTAAGTTGGATTTCCAACTTTTTAAAAGGATAGAAACTGAGCAGTATGTAATCTTTTTCAGGTGTTACTGGTGGGTCCATTGATGCTGATGGACTTGATGGGGTTGCTGGGACAGGAATACCCATTTTAGCTGGAGAAAAACCAGGTAGACCTTTCCTGTTCAGTAAGCTTGTTGACATCATGTTAATCTATTGCGTTTTGTCTTCTACTTTTGGTCATTTTTCTATTTGTCTGTAGCTCACATTTAATTTGCATAGAATAAAAAGTATTGCATCTTATGTGACACTCAAAAACCCAGACAAGCCTATAGACATAAAAAGTTCACCAGATTATGTCTGTTCAGACACAATGCCTGGCCAACTGCACTTCACTGAGTGGCTGGTTGATCACAGTGCTTAAGTATCCTATTTTGGGTTATTAGTGCCTAGTTTCAAGTTTGAAGCATGGCTTAACTTGCACCATGAAATCATGCTTTTATTGTCTTAAACGCTGAACAGATAAGGGAAAAGAGGAGGTACTTGATTGACTTGAAGGTGCTAGGTGCTGCCTGTCATACTTTGTTTTCCACCCTCCACTTTTATGATATTTGTATATTTTGTCAGAATATTCTTTAAAAATTTAGCTTTTTGGTCCACAGAAGAACGAGAGTCATGCAGATTTAGGAGTAAATTGTGTCAGAACTTTATTATTATTGGCAAACTAATTCCTTAAACGAGTTCTTTATATTTATAGTGTGGAATTCATAGTATTGCCATCAGTATACTATGTAGGCTAACAGCTGTTTATTCATGAAGACCATAATTTAGCAAAACCACATATCAAACGCATATCAAAAAAACATTGTATGTTCAGAATGATTTGTAATTGCTTATTAAGTGTTGAAAATGAATTTTTAAGAGATAGGTCTACATGTGAATACAAAATTAATAAATGAATGACCAAAATTTTTTGTTCATGTTTAAGGTGTTTCTGGAACTGTACCAGGTTTGTATTTAGTTTAGTTGTGCAATACTGTAAATGAACAGCCATTTATTACGTCTGAAAATTCCTATTTACCTTATTGACATTCTCCATTTTTAGGTGGAACGGGATTGCCACGACCAGAGAGTAAGATCCGTCATCGTAACCTGAAAATGGATTACTGACCTCACATGAGAAGAGATCACTGAGCTCAAGATTACGTTCCCTGTTTCTTATTTTAGTAGTTGCTAGTGGTAGTTGAGTTCTTCAGCAGCCTATTTACACAAAATTATCCACCTACATCATGTTCAAAACTTGCTAATGTTACGGCTCCATCTAGTGGTGGAGGAGTCTCTTGCATGTGGTCGTCCTAGCTTATAAAACGTATTCTTTTGAAATGTATTGAGCTTTGGAATACTTTTAATGTAAAGATATTTTGCATTGAAAATTCACAACATTATCTGTATGACACAGAGACAACTTTTAGTTTATAACTTTTTTTCCAGAAGACTTAAGGTTAGTCAGATATAAAGCAATTCCTAAGAACGAGCATTTTTTTATTGGTTCCCCTGAAAAGTTCCTATTTTAGGCATTTAGAATAGTGGTTTTTGAGTGATTTTCAGTTTATATGAAATAAGTGATGTTGTGGTTAACATCACTTGAAGAGGCTTTTATGCTTTATTCATTCATAAATGCATGTTCCAGTTTGACTGAATAACTTGAAATAATGTTGTTCTTTCTTATGAGTTGGCGGCAGTGGAACACTACCAGGAGCCAAACCACTAAAACCCCCAGGTACTTCATGCCATTCACTTTACTCTTATTGTCTCTATATATTTGGGCAAGCAGGTGCTTTTTCATTTGTAAAAAGATTTATTTTATTTATCTTACTGTAGGCATTGGAGGTGGAGCCATTGCTGGACGTGGAGATACTCCGGGCACTATTGAAGGAGGACCTGGAAGTGTAGGTGGTGGTCCAGGCGGGGTTGGTGGTGGTCCAGGTGGAGTTGGTGGAGTTCCAGGGGGAGTTGGTGGAGGTCCAGGAGGAGTTGGTGGTGGGCCAGGTTGAGTTGGTGGAGTTCCGGGGTTCCAGGGGGAGTTGGTGGAGTTCCAGGAGGAGTTGGTGGAGTTCCAGGGGGAGTTGGTGGAGTTCCAGGGGGAGTTGGTGCAGTTCCAGGGGGAGTTGGTGGAGTTCCAGGAGGAGTTGGTGGAGTTCCAGGGGGAGTTGGTGGAGTTCCAGGGGGAGTTGGTGCAGTTCCAGGGGGAGTTGGTGGAGTTCCAGGAGGAGTTGGTGGAGTTCCAGGGGGAGTTGGTGGAGTTCCAGGGGGAGTTGGTGCAGTTCCAGGGGGAGTTGGTGGAGTTCCAGGAGGAGTTGGTGGAGTTCCAGGGGGAGTTGGTGGAGTTCCAGGGGGAGTTGGTGGAGGTCCAGGAGGAGTTGGTGGTGGGCCAGGTGGAGTTGGTGGAGTTCCGGGAGGAGTTGGTGGAGTTCCAGGGGGAATTGGTGGAGGTCCAGGAGGAGTTGTTGGAGTTACAGGTGCAGTTGGAGGAGGTCCAGGAGGAATTGGGGGAGGTGTTAAACCCCCTAAAGGTGATTTACTGTGAAAATCTTGAGCTGTAAAATGTCTATTAGCTGTGTTTTCCTCTGTTTGTAAAACAAGGACTGTATTACAATCAATGCGTTTCTTCTAGTTTATAGCAGTACAGGTGGAACTGGAGCTCTTGGAGTTGGAGTTGGAGGTGTAGGTGGAACGGGTCCAGCTGGAGCGGGAGGAGTTGGACTTCTGCCTGGAGGTGGTGGTTTACTACCAGGAGGTGGAGCTGAATAAAGTGCACTTAAAATTTACAAAAGAATGTAATTAGCTTGTGCCTATGTATAAGGATTTGTAAATCTGTTGTAGGTTATGGAGGAGCAGGAGGTTTAGGAGCTGGTGGGATCCAACCAGGGACTGGTAAAAAAAATTCTGATAAAAAAAAACAACACATTCCTTATATTTTTAAGTACCAGTACTGACAATTATTGTTTTGCTGAGAACTGTGTGTATAATTTTTTTGCAGGCTTCAGGTTCCCCAGTGGGGCTGCAGTGGGCAGCAAACAAGGAAAAGGTACCAGAAAACAATTAGCTATTCCACAATTCTTATGATGAAAAAGGAATTTGGTTGTATTTTACACACTGAACTGGAAAGACTGTTAAATAACTAATTTATCACTTTGATGAAAGTTTATGGGGCAGCAGGCACACTTGGTGGGCTTGGAGGCCCAGGCGAATATGGACCAGGACCCTTTGGCTATGGAGGTGGTCCAGGTGGTTATGGTGGTGGCCCAGGCAGTGCTGGTGGACTTGGAGGGTCTGGAATTGGTAAGTTTCTGAAATGTTTTTTCTTCTGAAAATTTGACTACACACACTTTTTTTTTTACATTTTAATATTTTATTTATTTATTTATTAAGGGCTTGGCTATGGTCCTGGCGCAGTAAAACCATCTAAAAGTAATCCATCAAATCAACACTTTACTACTACAATAACCATTCCTTTGTAGGTTAGACAAAATTTATAATCCCAATTTTTTATGAGGCTATGGAGGAGCTGGAACATTGGGTGGGGCTGGAAGAGGAGGCATTGGTGGAGGTCCTGGAGGACTTGGTGGTGGTCTAGGAGTAGGACCAGGAGGTGCTGGAGGCATTGGTGGTGGTCTAGGAGTAGGACCAGGAGGTACTGGAGGTCCTGGAGGAGTTGGAGGACTGGGTGGAGGTATCATGTACTTTAATATACATTAAACATAAGTTTGACAGTAGTGCAAAAAAAAAAAAAAAACACATTGATGAATTTTTTTTTTTTTTTTTTAGGTGCCAGATATCCAGGTGGTGGCCTGGGAGCTGGAGCTGGGAAACCTGGGAAATCAGGTTCTTGTTTTTATAAAATATTAATATAATTGTGGCTTATTAATACAATGTCATTACATTAGCTTAGGGGTCTGAATATAATGATAAACCTACTAATTGGGCTCGGAAGATGGTAGGAGAGCCCTTGTGAAAAAGAAGTGTTAACTGTATTTAATGTGGACTTGCAGCGCTCTTCACATCTTAAGTATATTTTAAAAAATTGACTTGCAGAAACAACAAATGTTCACCTTCATCATTACAAATGTGTAATTAGAAATATATTTAAATATGTGACATGCAAGTTTCAATAGAAATTGCATTCAAGTATATTGTAGTTTACCATGAATACTTGTCAGCACAATAAAATTAAATTACATATAAAGATGTAATCAAGTCCTACATAAACCGGTCAAAAAAGCACTTTAAAGTTGCATTTAATATATATTTAAAATATAATACATTTTTATTTAATTATAAATATTATGTGATTAAGTGTCCAAAAACATCACATTAAGTTCGCACTTTAGTATATTCTTTTAAAGTGTGTTATTTTTCGTAATAAGTAGTTTTTTAAAAGTAAAAAAGTAAAGAGTTTTTCACAGGGGAGTGAGTATAAGTAATAAATTTGCACAGAATCATTCACATCAGTTAATACCTCTGGCAGATACCTGGCGATCAGATATGGCTGTGGCAACATGAAATTGAAACACTACTGACATCTTTGCTATTATATGATTATAATGTTGACATATTCTTTGTATTGTAGGGTATGGAGGTTTGGGTGCAGCTGGAGGCATGGGAGGTGTTGGAAGCCCACTAGGAACCGGTGGAGGTAAAGTTACATTGTATTCAGCATTGTCACTTAAGATTAATATGTTAATAAGGCAAATTCACTAAACTTAGTGCATGTTTTTTGTCAAATTCTTATTCTTGTCTCACCAAATGAATAAGCATACAGAATGTTAAATTTTGATGGATTATATTTACTTGCCTTTGTTTCAATGTCCTAAAGGCTTTGGCACAGGTGCACTGGGTGGTCAGGGCTATCAGCCAGGTGAGCTATTATATCCTTCCTCAGTTCTCCTTGTGCCTGTTGGAGAAATGGGCTTATCCACACCTTCCATTTTTCTCTCTAAGAGCAGATATCAGGATACATAATTGCATTGGATCTCATCCTTTTTGCCCATCCATTTAAAGTCTATGCAACCAAAACTTTCACACATTAAAAAATACATATAGACATTGTATAAGTAATTCATATGAATAGAGCAACTGAAACAATGTTTTGTGTGTGTGTGTGTGTTTGAAGAGACACAATCACTTTATTTGATCAAGAGATTTTATTTTAGGCTTTTATTCACATATAAACATTGATCAACGCACAATTAGAACACATCAAACAAGGTCTGAGGCTTAGGTCAAACCTCATTAATTCTTGTGGAAGCTTGATCGTGCTTGCATGACGCAAGAACAAACCTCATCGGTTCTAGTACATCAAGTTAGCACGTTTGAGCATTCACTGGCCATATCTGATGTGCTTTTTGTGTTTCATTTGTATTTTCAAAGATGAACGACATGAGAAATTATGAAGAATTTTTATTTTGGGGTGAACTATCTCTCTTAAATACTCTAGGTATTTAAATGAGAATAAAGACAGGGACACATTTAAGAAATTTTCCATTACAGTTCTGAATGAATTACATGAATTTGTATGATTGTTCTGTACACAACAAGGTTGCATACATATGGACATATTGCAATGTATGTGTGTGGAAAGAAAGCTAACGATACTATGCAATGGAAGTCATTTATAAAATGCCGAATTGTGATCATTTACAATCAGTTTACTTTAATACTTTGGATTCCTCACAAAAAAATGAAACCAAATCATGACAAAAGTCATAGCCGACAGATACATCCAAATTATCCTTAAAAAACATTCTGAATCAAACACTAGAGCAAAATTTAGGTGGTGAGTGATGGTTTATTGTACCAATGTGTTACAGTGATCAATGTTATTGGTTCAGTGTGATTAATGAAGAGTTGTGCTTATATTATATTGTATTGTAGGTTATGGTGGCACTGGTGCAGGGGGACCTGGAACTGCTCCACTTACACCTCAGCAATGTATGTGATGCTTCATCACACTCATTGTTAGCTAATATTTCAAATGCAGCAAATGATAAAATTAGATTTTTGTCTAGACCTGTACATTATCCACAACCAATCACAAGTATTTATTGCATGTACATGTGTGTTGTATGATTCTTTATAGCAAAAGCAGCCAAATATGCAGCTCTTCAAGGCTTTCTAGGCGCAGGAGGCTACAGAGGTACTTAAAGGACTTCAGTTCCAGCTGTGCATCTCTTATGGTTTTGTTGCAGTAGCTCACTTAGCTGTGTATGTAGACAAATGCAATCTAGGAATGTGTCGCTGCTATTTCAGGATGAACTGTGACCATGGGGGAAGCAGCGTCATTAGGCTTCATGTTCTGGCCACCTATCGTAAAGGGAGCCTATTTTCTTTTTAGCTATATGCATACAGCTGTGCATCTCTTATGGTTTTGTTGCAGTAGCTCACTTAGCTGTGTATGTAGACACATGCAATCTAGGAATGTGTCGCTGCTATTTCAGGATGAACTGAGTCTGTGACCATGGGGGAATCAGCGTCATTAGGCTTCATGTTCTGGCCACCTATCGTAAAGGGAGCCTATTTTCTTTTTAGCTATATGCATATGAGTTCATGAATCCATATTTTGTCTTTTCCAGCATCTTCAGTCATTCAAAGTGTAGTCAGACAAAGGAACGGGATCTAGGCTTACCAATTTTAGTATTTTAAGAACAAAATGCTTGTCGTAGCTGCAGTAGACAGCATCTAAGTACTGAGGATTATAAGCTGTCTTCAAAGATACCTCAGGAACTTGAAGCAGTTTCTTTTCTACTATCCTGACCCTAGTAAAACCTTGTTTTTGTTTGTTTGTTTTAATGTAACTCTTATTAAATTAAAATGTTGGATTTTTAAGGGTATCTATGCATTTAACCTAACTCGTTTTGGGGTTGGTAGGCATTGTGTGTTGTGTATGTTGTATCTGTGTTTGTATAAGTGCAACTATTCAAATGTGACAAAGTATCATAAAAGCAATTCATCTTAATCTTCTCATATTGTTTACCTTTGTTCTTCAAGTTTATGCACTTGTTACTTTGTGAAACTCCAACACATTTGTGTTGGGCCTTTTATTTGGAGTGGTCATATTTCTTTTTGTTTCTTTATTAAGTTAATTTAGAAATACGTTTGGAACATTTTATGTTTGTTAAATTCAAGTTTTTGTTTATTAAAGGAACGACCAAGCGGCAGCGGCAGACAGTGAGTTGAGCATTATGTTTGATCAATTTAGCCTTCTCAAACCAACACGACTTGACTAAAATAAACAGACATAAAACACTTCATGCATTTCACAGTATTAATTTAAACATTTAACCAAGATAAACGAGCGCTGTTAGGC
>NW_015661883.1:109678-110828 GCF_001515625.1 Sinocyclocheilus rhinocerous | reverse complement strand
GATCTAGGCTTACCAATTTTAGTCTTATAAGAACAAAGTGCTTGTCGTAACTGCAGTAGACAGCATCTAAGTACTGAGGATTATAAGCTGTCTTCAAAGATACCTCAGGAACTTGAAGCAGTTTCTTTTCTACTATCCTGACCCTAGTAAAACCTTGTTTTTGTTTGTTTGTTTTAGTGTAACTCTTATTAAATTAAAATGTTGGATTTTTAAGGGTATCTATGCATTTAACCTAACTCGTTTTGGGGTTGGTAGGCATTGTGTGTTGTGTATGTTGTATCTGTGTTTGTATAAGTGCAACTATTCAAATGTGACAAAGTATCATAAAAGCAATTCATCTTAATCTTCTCATATTGATTACCTTTGTTCTTCAAGTTTATGCACTTGTTACTTTGTGAAACTCCAACACATTTGTGTTGGGCCTTTTATTTGGGCCTTTTATCCATCATACATTTCTAAAAAATAAATTGTAAAAACCAAAATATGTTTTGTTTTTTCAATTTTGATCTACTCTTAAAATGCAGGACTTATTTTGGAACACATAAAAAGGCATATGGGATTTTGGTTTTAAAATTATAAAAATAACATTTTATAAAATGTATTTATTTTCCTTTAGTCTTGCACTCAAAAAATAAATAAAATAAAATAATAAACTTAATGTGATGCACATTTGCAGTCATACATAAATAAACCAGAAAGTAATGAACAGAATGTGGTTTAAATGCACAATAACCAGGTTTCCCTTTCAGTCGGTCACTTCGACGTTGTGTCGAAGTCCGACACTAGGGGTCGCACTTGGGAGCCCAGACACCTCTGACATCTTTGAGAAAAGGCCAATGACAATTGGTGAGCAAAATCTGCATAGCTGGCCACAACCCAGAAGCTAAAGCGCGCTCTGCAGGACATGGAGGCGCCAGCGCGATCACTTGCATTTTATTTTTAATAACAGTGGAAACTTAAAAATATGCCGACATTTTTGCTCACAAAGGTAAGAGTATACATCATTCGGAACTGCAAATGCTACTTGTATTTTTGTGCACTCACACAATATCAACAAAACCTTGTGCTTTTGTAAAATAAGGAAAACAAACAGGATGCGCTTTCTGTCGTCTTGGTCTTGAGCAGGAGCGCTTCACCGACATGATAAATA
>NW_015661883.1:104927-109416 GCF_001515625.1 Sinocyclocheilus rhinocerous | reverse complement strand
ATGTCATAATATTTTAAGAATAAAGTTAAAATTAAGATAATAAAATCATGTTATATAATGTGAAAATTCCACCCATAGGCCTACTCCTCCAAAAAAAAAAAAGTCTGTGGCATTCGTCATTCTTTTGACTTTTTTTAAAACTCTGATTGATCGATTCATAAGACATTCGTTTGTATTAAGTTGTTTAGATTTTTTTCAACATGCATTCAAATATTCATGTTTATTTCGTGCTGCGAATTATCTCACTACAAATTAAAGAGCGTAAAAAAACGTTTGTTGTTTGTATTTTATCATAAAATTGACAGAAGGCTGAGACTTAGTAACAAAGCACAAAGCTGCCGGGGGGTCAGACATTTTTTGACTGAAAAAAAGGTCAAATTTTTTGCATATGGGCCCAGGGCTGACTTGCTACATCACGGAATAAGACTGATTTATCCGCGTTGTAACACAAATAAATGCAAGGTTTTTGGATTTTCCCCTTACTTTAAATGCATGCTTATGGCTCATTATTATTAATAATAAAAAAAAATGCCAGAATTTTAAAAGACGATATCTCCGTTTGCATTGAACTTTCAGCTTGGTAACTGCAGATATTGTTTATGCTCAAACAGCAACATTACACACTAACTAACATTAAAAAAGTGAAATCGCAATCAACCACCCTTTAAAGCGTCATGGCAGAGCATTAAAGTCGACTAGTCTGTGCAGCCCCTAGTCCATACTGCAAAAACCTGTTGAAACAATGACTTTTAGTTACACAAGTTTATGTTTTATGTCCAAAGAAATCAAACCACAGAAAACAACGAATCAACTTTAAAATCAAAATTAAATTGACACCACTTACTTTCATAATACACATTCCTGGTCTTATAAATGGCTCTTCAGTGCATGTTATTCCAAGTAAATGTAAAATGGGTTGCACGCAAGTTTTATATTGAAAGTATGAGCCTAAAATGAAAGTGTGAGCCAAAATACCATAGAAGTTTATTATGTATATATTGTGGTTATTATAGTGAACTAAATATAAAACCATAACACCATTTTGTTACTTGAAATAAAATAAACTTTAATTGAAATAAAATACAGTAAAATAAAAAATAAAAACTTACTGTTTTTTCCTTACTTATTAAACTTCTTTTTCTAATAACTTGAAATAAAATAAACTTTAATTGAAATAAAATACAGTAAAAAAAAAAAAAAAACTTAAACTTGTTTTTTCCTTACTTATTAAACTTCTTTTTCTAATTACCTCTGACATCTTTGAGAAAAGGCCAATGACAATTGGTGAGCAAAATCTGCATAGCTGGCCACAACCCAGATATCTGGGTATAAATATGCCAGCGTGGCATAAGCTCATTCGTTCTGTTCTTTGGAGCCAATGCAGCATCTCTTCATGAGAACTGTAGCATTCATTTACCTCTCGATCTTCTCGTCATTGGATCTACAGCACAGACAGCGGTCCCTCCCTCTCTATACACAGCTAAGTGTTGTGAGAGTACCCCTGGGTGCTTCAGCGGCGATTTTTGAGAGCTATTTCCTAAAAAAGAGCAAATCCTCTAAAAGAGCGAAATCACGGTTTGAATTGTGTGGTTCACATCATGCCTTTCCATCCGTGTCCTTCTGGTTGCTGGTTTTACATCTCGCCTTCTGATGGACAAGATTGCTGTGTTCAGTGTTTGGGCCGCACCCATGCTGAATCGGCACTAGTGGATGGTGCACGTTCTCTTTGTGAGAACTTGCCCATGGGGACGTTCCGATCACAGCTCGCGGCTCGCGTTCTTTTCTAAAAGACCATAAGTCACCCCTTCTGCTTCCCGTTCCGGTCCTTCTACTTCCAGGTATGAGGCCGCAGCAAAGTGCGTTGGGGGAGAGTGTAGGGAGGAGGGAATGGCTCAGCCGGGTGACTCCCCGCGGACTTCCCGATCCTCCTATGTGCCGTGCACCCCGGTAGAGCTTCTGGATGGGTTTGAGAGCTTGTCTCTGGGCGAGTTAAATTTTTAATTCGGGGCTCGTAAAGACGAGGTATCAATCACAGCATTGGAGGGTGGGCTAGAGCCATCTGACGCAGTTTCAGTCTGGGGCAGACGCTGAAATGGCAGCCATGCTTGCCCGGGTGGCCAAGAGTATCGGGCTGGAGTGTTCTCCCCCACCCTGTACCGAGAGCTCACGGCTCGATGATTGGTTTCTGAGTGCTGAGCATGACTCTAAGCCACAACCAGCCCTAGTGCCTTTCTTCCTGGTGGTGCACGAAATTGTGCAAGGCCCTTTTCTCGGCCAGGACACGATATACCGGTTCCTCTGCTCTCATCGCCCTCGATGGGGGTCCAGCAAGGGGGTATACGGAGGTTTCTCAGGTGGAGAGAGCGATTGTGGTGCATCTATGCCCGCAAAACGCCGCCACTTGGTGGGGCTGTCCGAGACTCCCGTCCAGGGCCTATAAGTTTTCTTCGTCTCCCGTGGCGAAAGCTTACACGGCTTCTGGACAAGCTGCATCTAGGTCTTGCAGGTAATGCACTCGGCAACTGACTATGCCCTCCGGGCTGCGAAAGCCAGACTGGTCCACTCATTCAAGTCCTCGGTTTACACGCACTCATAGCATTAGCACAGCATCAGTTGTCCATCAGTTGTTCAGACGGTGCTGCTGTCATGTACTGTTCGGTAGATTCACCCTGAATCACGCATGCGCAATATCATCAGCTCATCAGTTCTCAAATTGGACGTGTCCGAAAGAAACCATTCTCAATTCAGTGTACTGGTGATCCGAAAACTGTTGCAATCGATTCTTGACTCGAGAACAAGAACCTGACATCACTAAAGTTGAATAAAGCATGGGAGGAGAAGACTCGGGTGGTGCACCGGTGAAAAAACACAAACAAAATAAATGTAAATTTAATAACAGCAGGACAGAATAATTTAATTTAATATCTCTAAGCCATGTCGAAAATGCCCAGGCCTTTTGCAAAGTGTGTTGCACTGATTTTAATATCGGATATTAATAATACCACCACTTTTAATAAACCGTAAAATTCGTCCCCCGTACTTTTTCGGGCAAGTGTGTTCACGTACAGTTTTCATTGGCCAGTGTGAATAAGTCTAGATTTAAATTCAAAGAGAAAAGATCTATGCATGACCTGGCGTTTTATTCGTATCCAGAACGAGACGATGTGATCATTACGGAGTGCTAAACACTTTCATGCAGTGTCTGATTAATTCATACTTGACGCTGGAGGGTGCTCTCGTGCAGAAAGTCCAAAACGGACTCATAGAAGTAATGACATTATGACATCATAGAACTTATGACATGCCCAGAAATCCCTAAAATGGACAAAGACAGGCCCATTTTCGACCCCCTGCCAAATTATTACCACCTGTTGAAATTACTACCTGATTGCCTAATCCTAACCCCACCCCTAATCCTAACCTACTGTGCCAATACTAGGGGGTAATAATCTGGCGAGGGTCAGAATTCGGCACAACACCAGCACAAGCTCAACTGCCGCTCTTGGCAAAACAATGTCGTGCCACCCCCACTTCACAGTCACAAATTAAACATGATCTTTAAGATGCATGTGAAAGACTGGAGATTTTGTTTATTGATACAATTCCACTAAAATAAAAGCATAGGGTGAATTGCCCTAAAGTGGGAAATTATTTGCATTTCAGACTTCTGTGAAATATTGTGATGTAGCCAAAACATTAAATCCATACCCAATACCATTTTTAAAAACCCAGGATGTGTCCTAATCAAATCAAAAGAGAAAATGCCGATAACACATTCATAAAAGAAATTATAGACATATTAGTGCTCTTAGTGCAAATCATCTGAGAAAATCTGCAGCTTACTAATGTGGGACACTGAAAAGTCTATGATAAAAGGCCAAAATCACCTTGATTCATGTGGAATAGTAAAATGCTTTTGATTATGGAAGGTTGAAACATGGATAATTTAACATCATCAGACAAATAATACAATATGATGCATTGATGAATTTATTATAAAGACATTAAGCAACTATTATCATAGACCTATGTTGTTATGTAGATAGAAAAGAGTTAAATGCACAGTCAGAATTTCTTAACTGTTCTCTAGTTCATTTTACTTAACAACAAACACATACAACAAAAACAGGCATAGCCTAGGCCTTTTTGAAGGCAAAATATAAAATATTGCAACACTTAAACCTACCCCTCACACAAAACGTTCTGCTATTTTAAAAACATTTTCAAAACACTTCATTCTGTATCATTTATAAGCTTGTTTCCTCATTATTTACTGGTATTATTATACTTGTGGGGACATCTGGTCCTCATAACAGGTACACACACACACACGCACACACACACGAGAACCAGAAAAGCACCTCCAAACCATCCCCCGAGAAAAAAAAACTTCCCATGACCCTAAACATCTGCAGTAACAACATTCTAATATTGCATAATATATATATATATATATATATATATATATAATAACCATGTTTGTCCCACT
>NW_015661883.1:82871-104857 GCF_001515625.1 Sinocyclocheilus rhinocerous | reverse complement strand
TGTTACTTGAAATAAAATAAACTTTAATTGAAATAAAATACAGTAAAATAAAAAATAAAAACTTACTGTTTTTTCCTTACTTATTAAACTTCTTTTTCTAATAGCCAAGGAAACATTCCTGATTTTTATTTAGTTTAACTTGATGTACTAAAATAACTAAAACTGAAATAAAAATGAACAAAAATATAGACAACTAAAAAAGGCAAAAACAACTAAATTACTAAAACTTTAACTGAAATTAAAATGGAAACAGAAAGTATAAAAATAAAAACAAATTCAAAATATTAATAAAAAGTATAATAGTTTCTCAGTGATTCTAAAACTGGTTGTAGTTCGAATAAAAAGAGTGTAAACATGACAGACTGTTATCAGTACTGACAGTGTCTTTTCCTGTAGGGGCCGCAGGATGCCAAGGCAAATACTGCGGAAGGAGGAGGAAGTGAGAAACCAGCTGATAAAAGTGACCTCATAAACAAGTGGTGCTACTGCCTGATCTCAAATGCACTTTTTTTTACAGTTTAAAAGTGCCTCATGTAATATGTGAGAGATTTGGACTAGATTGTATGATTAGATGTGATGTGAACCTCACTTAAGGCACTCTTTGCACTGCCTATACTCCCTTTACTATACTTATGTCACTATACATTTTCTACAAGTGTCACATGATTGCTTGGTTTTTTAAAAACATTTTATTTTCAGCCATTTTACCATTTAATGTTCCATCTTAAAATTCTGCAGTTCCAGCTGTGCATCTCTTATGGTTTTGTTGCAGTAGCTCACTTAGCTGTGTATGTAGACAAATGCAATCTAGGAATGTGTCGCTGCTATTTCAGGATGAACTAATATTGCATAATATATATATATATATATATATATATATAATAACCATGTTTGTCCCACAAACCATGCCCCACCACACATTTTTGACTGACTGAAGTACTGTCCCACATTAGGCTAATCATACTGTCCCACTTTTCGAAAACCACATTTCCTAAAGTGGGACACTAGGAAATTTGATAAACATATAAAATATATAGTTTATACATACAAAGTTATACTACATTTTGATGGACAAACATTTCATAAGCACATTAGACCAAAAAGTAGCAGGACTATTTTGTTTAAAATTAATTTATACTCCTTAATATCAAGTTTGTCAAAACTCTATGTCACTGACCTTTGGGGGGTCTTCACACAATGTGCTTCCTGTCTGATGATTGCTCTGCCCTCAAATATGACTGGACATTTGAGAGGTCATGTGATTTTGATGACATGATACCACAGCTTTGGCTAACCCATAGTTTCACTGGCATTCATGTATTTATGGGGGAGCTACAAACACTAGACCTTAGGTGTTCCACTTTAGGGCAATTCACCCTACATAGGAGTTTTCTTATTTTTTCATACTGCAATAAAAAAAAAAACAGCACGCAACCACTGCTGCAAATGCAAATTCTGTATTATAGGCTATTATTCAATAAGTATATGCACAGGTATATGAATTCCCGGTGGCCAGCTCAAGGCTGTTCAGGACACACGGAAAGTGGTGCAACCGGTGCTCGTTCAGCCGAAGTACACCCGTCTCTTGCGCATGCACAGCTATTCATATTGGTTATAAATATTAATATATGGCATGTATAAATATTATACATATAGGCTATTATGCATGCAATAAGGTGAGCCACATGACTTTTCCTCCCATATTAGCCTTCCTGGCCACGGGTCGGAAATAATGGGAGCTTGGGGCAAAAATGCCACCAAACTGAACAAAAGTGCCCCTGTAAAATTAAACTATTACGGGTGACACGAATAAAGTGAAAATGAAATGAAAAGTGTTGATTGCAGCATTAAATTTAGATATGCTCATGTTGCATCATATTTAGTTTTAGGCGTTTTTACAGCGTTTTGCATCATTTGAGCATCGTGACAATTCACAAACTATCCAGGACATCTGAGCAATTAACGAACAGAGAAATATTCAGCAGAGGGTTTCAAAGGTTACTATATTCACATTGAATTAATTCATGTGCCCACCAATTATACACGCTTTCATTACACAGCAAACTCCAAAGACATAAATATCTGTAAGTGCATCAATTAAATAACACACATCAATAGAGACACACCAAAAATCACACAATACATGCCACTGAGACCACTCTGGCTAAATACTTAGCTGTCGTCAATGTACAACATAAAAATGGCACATGAATAATAATAATAATAGTAACCTGCCCTAACACCCCCCTGTTCACGCACACTCACAAACACACAACAAGCGCCGGAAGGCCGATGTTGTGCCCAATTTCGAGCCCCTGCCAAATTATTACCCCCCTCGTTGAAGCCGCTATCTGATTGCCTAATCCTAACCCCACCCCTAATCATAACCCCTCCCCCACACCTAATCCTAAACCTACCAATACTAGGGGGTAATAATCTGGCAGGGAGTAAGAATTAGGCACAACACCAGTAAAAATCAAACATTCACATTAAACCAGGCCCCCCCGGCGAATCAGATGCGCCCAATCTAGCTACAATTCAATAAACCATAAGAGCAAATAATGTACTGCTGGCCTTCTTACCCGCTGCCGGACGTGGGGTACAGCGTTCGGGAAAACCTCCGGCAGCCGCCAAACTTTAGTTAGGGAAAACCCACAACTACAAACTGTCCCTCCCAATAGCTTCGCACACGTCGCAAGGAAACATCCAGCCCACATCCCGGCATGGCAGCCTCGGCAAGAAGCTCAGCAGCACTCACATACAAAAGACCCCCCTCACAACAGCAGACATCATATTTATCCATTTCCTTACAAATGCAGCACAGGTGTTAATTTCTTTCCCCCAATGAGATGTGAGGACAACATTACGGGCGCTACTACCATCGCCCCTCCCCTTATGAAGGGCTTACATTATGAATGCAATGACCAACCAGAGGTGTTCAGCCATCGCTGAAACGCCTCTCTCATCTCATCGCAAATTCTCTCATCATAAACAACAAAGTGCAGATGTACCTACGATATAAGTAAGAGATTCATTTCACAGTGTTTGAGAGTGCTTAAACTTGCGCTAGCCTTAAGTCATTGATAATGTTATCTGATAAAGTATATGTTCTTTGCTCGCTTTCTGTTTTGCTACAGTATGATTTATTCGCTGTTTGTATAACCATGGAAATGAAAGGATTATAATTAGTAACTTAGATTGTTTTATTTAATTGAGCTCCCGTTAAATACAAATTTAATCTTATAAAATATATTTAATGACATGACACCCATATCTGGTAGGCTACTTATATGGTGTTAGTTAAATGGTGTTAGTTAAACTCGCAGGGTGCTATAAAGGCTCCCGTCGAGGGGCCAAACATGAAGGCTCCACAGCTCTGGCAGGGGATGCCAAATCATGCCCTTTGCTTGCGAGAGAAGGCCCTTTGTCAGTGGTGTCGGCCACAGGGCTGCCGATAGCAGCTGAATCAACTCGGGGAACCTACGTCTGATTCCTCCAGAGTGGGGCCAACAAGAGAATCTGACTTCCCTGATGACCTGAAGAAGCAGGGTAACCGGGGGAAGGCTTACAGGCGAGCACTGGGCCAGTCATGGGCCAGGGCATCTCACAGCTTAGAGAAATAAATTGGGCAGTGAAAGTTGTCTTTCAGACCAGATCATTTGAGCCATTTGGGGATGAAGCCTCCATTCTCCTGGAGCCACATTGCCCCTGGACAGCATGTCTGCCCCGTGGTTCAGTCTGCCAGGCACATGAACAACTCTCAACGAGAGGAGTTTGCCTTGTGCCCATAAAAGGAGGCGTCGAGCTAACCATGAAGGGAGCGTGACCTAAGACCGCCTTGGTGATTGATAAAGGCTACCACCGTCATGTTGTCTGAATGGACCAGGACATGGTGCCCCTTTAATGCCGGTAGGAAGGTTTTGAGGGCTTGAAAAAAACGCCATTATCTCAAGGCAGTTGATGTGTAAGCATTGCTCCAGGTTTGACCAGGAGCTTGAACACCTGTCTGCCCTTGTACAGAGCTCCCCAACCCAAGTTGGAAGCATCTGTCATGACCACCTTCCTTCTGGAGGTCAGTCCCAATGGGATGCCTGATTGAAACAGGCGAGGGGTTTTCCAAGGGGCCACAGCTCTGATCCAGTGGTGGGTTACCCTGAGATGAAAATGTACCAGGCGCCAAGCTTTGGACTGGACATGGGCTTGAGCCAATACAGGAATCACAGAGAAAGCGGCTGACATGAGGCCAAGTATCCTCTGGAAAGCCCTGAGGGGACATGAAGTCCCGAGTCTGAATGAGGCAGCTAGCCGCTGAATTGTCAGGGAGCGTTCCGGCGTAATCCATGCCCGCATCTAGGCAGAATCAATAACTGTCCCCAGAAAGACTACTCACTGGCTGGGAGACAGAAAGCTCTTGGCTAAATAGAATTTTAGCCCAAGCCGCTCCTGACACATTGACCTGTGAGTTCCTGTTCAGACCTGGCTAAGACCAGCCAGTCGTATAGGTAATTCACAATGCGGATTCCCATCTGTCTCAGGGGAAGGAGCCGCGCCCATGCACTTCTCATAACCGCACAGTTCAGATGCCTGGGCCAGCCATATTTCTTGGGAGCGAGGAAGTAGCAGATGTAAAAGCCTGACTCGCTGTTCGCTAGAGGAACCGTTTCCACCGTTCCTTTTGCAAGCAGACTTTGCACTTCAGACCGGAGAACATAAGCATTGTTGTCCTGTACCGAAGTTTGAATAATGCCTCTGAAGCGAGGTGGCCTGAGAGCGAACTGGGGTGAGCAGCCTCATTCTTGGGGGCTGGAGCGCTTAGGCAGGAAGTGATGCATGACCTGCGATGAATTCTGTGCTGCAGTGAATCTCTTTGCAAATCTGCCAGGCAGATGGCGGGTAGAGGTGTGCAGCGACCGCCTCTTCTTGGGGGGTGGAGCTTGCCATACCCTCTTACTTCAGCGCCGTCAACAGAGATGAGGGCAGCAGAATAATAAAAGTGGACACGTGCCGAGTAGGGGTGCGCCACACCTTGGTGAGTTCATTGTGAACTTCTGGGAAAAACGGCATCTGTCTCTGGCGAGAGATTCGTTGATGACAGCCCAGCGGACATCATTCGTCTAAATGGTAAAGGGCAGGCTCTTCTATTGCCAACCATTCTAAGCCGAGATTCTCCACAGCCTGGTGAGAATGCGAATCAGTTCTCTCTCCGCCAGCCCATAATAACCCATTGGGGAGAAGGGTGTTAGGGTCCTCTCTGGAGCATGCCCGATCCTCCAAATCTGAAGCTGTCAGTGATATGGAATCATCAGTGACAGCATTCTCCTCTGATCTGCCTAAAAAGATCGAACTGCTCGTTAGACGAGGGGCGGCTGATCAAAGTGCTTTATGAGACCCAGTGAAAAGAAAGATTCATTAAAAGAAAAATGTAATCTCTCTCCTTTTTGCCACCCTGACTGTGCTGCCACCCTAGGCGGCTGTCTAGTTCACCTATAGGCACACGCTGGCCCTGATTATTTATATAATGTTGAATAAAGGCAGGTTTTAAACTGAAAGTTTTTTTTTTACGTTGTATTGTAATTTTAACAATCTATTAATGACGATTTCTTTTGGTCATTTTTTTTATGTTCCATGACTTGTTTTGACTATCATAATTGTTTTACTTTTATCAGTATAGCTTCCCAATGTATTACACCAGATGTAATTCTAATAGCAAATAGAAATTACTTTGGTTCCACTCTACTTTAAAGTTTAAAGACTGGATGGAAGTAGTCCACAGTCAAATACGTCATGAGCAGTTCCAAAGCAAGATCCTTTCATAATTTCTCTTGCATGAATACACTTACACAAGCAGATGTAATTCTAATAGCAAATAGAAATTACTTTGGTTCCACTCTACTTTAAAGTTTAAAGACTGGATGGAAGTAGTCCACAGTCAAATACGTCATGCAGTTCCAAAGCAAGATCCTTTCATAATTTCTCTTGCATGAATACACTTACACAAACCCTCCCTTCATGAAGGAGGGGGATTTAAATGCATGTCTCTGCCCGGTCATGTAGTTCATGAGGGCTATCAGCAGGTGACACTGGTCGGGTAACTCTATATCCTCTGAGAGTATGCATTCTTTCTGCAGACTAAAGCAGAAGAAGGTGGGCTAAAGTTAGGAAGAGTAGGAGGGATTTGTGTCTCTTTTCAGACACTCGGCAGGAAGCAGTATAGCGAAGCTCAGTACTGCATATGCTGATATGAAAGATAAACTGTTTGAGTCTGTTTGTAACAGTTTTGTCCTCTCCTCCCACTTTACTCCACCCCTGAAATGAGTGGGGGACAGTAAGAAAACTACTTGAGCATTACTACTGCTGCTATGCTCAAGTCTTGTCAGGACCTATATTGCCGGAGAGGAGGGAAGGCAAGGTAAGTCAAACTGGACTTGTTTTGTTTACTAATTTATGCCTTCTCTATGTCTTATTTCTTTATTTTCCTTCGATTCTTGGAAAAAGGCCCACAGTTGTGGTTTTTCTTGCTGGTACATGCCCTCATATGTACATTTCTATACAGAAAGAGAATTAAGATTGTGTTTGTTTCACACCAGTTCTGTTCACTCCCACTTCTCTACTGAGAATCCGGTTTACCAAATTGATGCAGGGTTTTAATAACATTGGCATTTAGATAGGGTTTTGCATGTGTTCATTACCACGACAGGCAAACTTGTACAAATAATAATATATGAGTTTGTACTAAATCCTGTCTGTTTGGCATAAATTGTTATTATCAGACAAGTGGATGAAATGTGCAAAAGCGTATTTAATCTGGCCTAGAGGCATATAAAGTATACTAAAATTGTACTTATCTTAAAGTACTGTCAAATTCTCAGTTCAAAGTCAAAGTATCTAGACAAAATGCTCTTGAATTAAAGCAAATGAGCTTCACATTCAGCTGAACTTGACATAATAAATTGAAATATTATTTAACTTTTAAAATAAACTGTTGAAGAGACTTTGACATTATGCTCAAATTATGCTTTGACAGATAATCAAACCTTTTAAAGAAACAAGTTCAGTCGCAATTTACCAAATGTTAAACTTTTTATTCTGAAGCAGATTATTTTATTATTGTGTACCGTTTCATATTTATTTGTTTATAAATAACTCAAGTTTGTCAAGAATGAATGACCCTAGTTGGCCAGCTACAGTTTACTGAAATTGATTTCATTCAGAAAATACAATTTGTGCAGATTTGATAGTTGATATTTATTTATTCATTTTAATTATCCATCCATTTAGTTATTTATTTAACGTGAGAAAAGGTTATAGTAATAAAGTCCTGCAAAAAGACTAGAAGTCATATGATGTTGTAAAAGTGCAAGTATTCAGTTTCAATAACACTCAAGTAAAGCTCAAATTTTCCAAAATAATACTTAATTATAGTAATGAAGTACAATACTGTACTTTCCACAGCATTGTACAATACTATACTTTCACCGTCAACCACTGCATTGAGCAACACCTTCTTGTTATTCTGCTTTTCTGCTCTATGTTTGCTAGTGTTTAAGACTACATAATGTGTGTGTGTGTGTGTGTGTGTGTACACGAGTGTGTGTGTGTGTGTGTGTGTGTGTGTGTCATCCAACTGTTAATTTCATCAATGCATTGGCAGAGGGAGTCAATGGGGCTGTAGTCATTTGGCGATAAGGCTAGGTAAATCTGGGTATCATCAGCATAGCTGTGATAGGCAATTTGGTTCTTTCTCATTATTTGACTTAGTGGGAGCATATACAGGTTAAACAAGAGCATTAGACATTAGCATTAGACAACAATAGTAAGTGTAAATGTAAAAAAAGGAAATGAGCATGCACATGGAAATATCCAATATAGGCCTGTAGCGTCTGGACCAATCAAACACACAATATATATTTTGTTAGCTATATTTAACAAATACTCTGTAACACTAATTATAACTAGTTATGATTAATTATTCATATTTCCCCATGAGCTGATTCGCTACAGGCCAATGCAGATAAAAACTATAATAAAGGCTTATAAACTACACTGTGTGTGTGTGTGTGTGTGTGTGTCTATATATATATATATATATATTTGTCATCTAATGCTCAATTAAACTTAATCTTTAAAAACACTTATAATTTTATAACATTGTTAAATGTAATCTTTAGCTAATCTCAAACTATGCATTTTTCATGCATGTTGTGATGCCTAAATGGTCTTTTAAAATTATTGATTTTAGTTTTTAGTGTTTTATTTATTTACTTTTACTTTTTTTTTTTGTTAAAATTTTATAGAATTTAAAAAAAAAAAGTCCATTACATAAAAGCAATTATCAGCTGCTGTAAATAATGGCTAGAAAGCAGCATGGCCATCTTTGAGTGCCGCTAAGCAGTTACACTAACAAGACTTTTGTGAAGATTGTGTCGCTTGTAAACAACAGAGCATTTACTACAACAACATCCAAATCTGTAATTTCATCTTTTTTAAAAGATACTGACTAATCATCAGGTGTGAACCTAGTGGATTCATGAATACATGCATTCCTTTAGTAGACTGCACAATCAAACAACAATGCACTCACTAAACAACAACAGCAATTTGATCTTATCTTGATCCTATCTTTTTGTAGACAACCCCTCCGACTCGTTTCCTTCCATTGTGCTGCTACACTTCTGTAGTATGATGTCATCCAGCCTGTCCCACCTCAACACCTCCCTTACTGTTTCATCTGAATTCAAGAAAAACTGTACTAGAAAATAATAAACTAACTTTGCCTCTTCCTTCCATCTCTGCAGGTGGCTGGGAAGCATAATTACCATCCCGAGTGTTTTCTCTGTGAAAGCTGTGGCATGGTTATTGGAGATGGTGATTCTTTCATTCTAGTGGATTTGACCAATTTATACTGGTCAGTTTTGTCAAAACATTTTACTACTTGCTAATCTTGAGATATTTTGATGGAAAAGTACCTTTTTAAAGTAAACGTTTTGTCAGGTTTAATGAGTTTTCTTCTTCTCTCATAGTGGACAATGTGGACGCGAGGTGGTGTCGATGCAGCACTCGGCAGCAAAATGTTCACGGCTTCCTCATACAGTGACATCGATGTCATTTCCTCCTTCTGCAGAAAGCAGGCGAGGTTTATCCTTCACAGTGGAGCAGAAGGATGCAGGCCCTTTGATCACTGTATCTCAGTAAGTTGTCAGTATAGACACAGTTACACCTGAGCAAAAATATAGGGCCACCAAACATGATTTTATTAAATAAATTATGAAATTAATGATTGCATTCAATAAATATTGACTTTTTTTTCTCCTAAAAAATTCACAGACTGGATATGCACAACCTGAGCCCTGAAGTTAAGCCTTTGATCCATGTTGGAGATAGGATTCTTGAGATCAATGGAATTTCTGTCCAGAACATTCCACTCAGTGAGGTCAGTCCTGTACCTCAGATAAGATCAAATAATCTGGACGACACATCTCATTTCACCATTACCCTTTATATTTCGGCCTTTTTAACAGATAGATCTGGTGATTCAATAATATTTATTTATTTATTTATACTTAAAACGAGAAAAAAAAGACATTTTGCCAATAGACCATGAAAAATATATTAATTCAAGATATATTCTTTGGAAACAAGTCTCAAATGATTTTCATGTAAACTGATTTTAGAGGTTTTTACTGGATAACAGGACTATAATTAAGAAAATGTGTAAATGTTATTTGATAAAAAGTCAGTAGGTCTTTATTAAGAACCTGCTATACAGGTTTGTTGTAGGTGTCAAACGTTATACATAAACATTTTTCCTGTAAAGATAAAACCCTGGTTTAGTTAGTCATTTTTTGGATAATATAAAAAGCACCAAATAATTAAAAAAAGGTCATGTTTCTGACGCGCTCTTACTAACGTTATTCGGTTTTCTTTGTCTGCCTCTGCAGGCGCAGCTGCAGTACTGATAAAGCTCCATGCTCGCAACGACACGCTGCAATTCTTTCCCATAGAAGAGACATTAATCGATCAGAGTCTCTGCGTTTTGACCCTAGTGACAAAACACAACGTATCTTCCGTCCCTTAGACCTAATATATGGGGAAGTTTTGGGAAAAGGTTGTTTTGGACAAGCCATAAAGGTAAAGCAATGAGTCTGAATGATCACAGTGAGTCTCACTTGAGATCACAGACTGACAGTACGGAATTAACTGCCTGCTTTGGGTTGTTAGGTGACACATTCGGAAACAGGTGAGGTCATGGTGATTAAGGAACTTCTTCAATTCGATGAAGAGACTCAGAAGACATTCCTGAAAGAGGTTTGTTGTAGTTTTTTGCTTTCTCAGACCACTAAGGAGCAAATGGATTGTTTACTAATCTAAACTGATACAGAGCACTGGTTACAAATCACAACTGAACACGATCCTACAGAACTCACAAAACAAGAAGACTTGTCTGGCCTACTGGGAGAAGAACTGGACCACCCTGGAAAACTAGGTTTCATTCCCCTTCCCAGCAACAGACGAATAAGCCCTCGATCCAAAAATATTCTGTAAGAATTATGGCACTATAAGATTTTATTACATGTAATACTACACTTCAAAGAAATTTATTTTTTTCTTGTTTTTTAGGTAAAAATATCTAAGCAACATAAATTTTTTGAAAAGCAAAAAAGGCTGATTTTCAGAGAATGCACATTGAATAAATTATTATTTTTTTCTTCCCGGTGGTAATTTTTTATTATCAAAACACAACGTATCTTCCGTCCCTTAGACCTAATATATGGGGAAGTTTTGGGAAAAGGTTGTTTTGGACAAGCCATAAAGGTAAAGCAATATGTCTGAATGATCACACTGAGTATCACTTGAGATCACAGACTGACGGAATGAAGGAATTAACTGCTTCCTTTGGGTTGTCAGGTGACGCATTCGGAAACAGGTGAGGTCATGGTGATTAAGGAACTTCTTCAATTCGATGAAGAGACTCAGAAGACATTCCTGAAAGAGGTTTGTTGTAGTTTTTTGCTTTCTCAGACCACTAAGGAGCAAATGGATTGTTTACTAATCTAAACTTTTTTGGCTCCAGGTCAAAGTAATGAGATGCCTAGAACATCCTAATGTCTTAAAGTTTATCGGCATTCTCTACAAAGACAAACGGCTGAACCTGATCTCGGAGTATGTGCAAGGAGGAACGCTGACGGACACCATCCAGAAAATGGTTTGTTTTTATTCTTTACTGGATTTCATTGCATGAAGTCCATATATTCTTGACAAAAAACATTGTTTTGTTGTTCTGGTTCTGTTTTGGTTCTGAGTGAGTAAACTCATTTTGTTTCATAATTTAGGACAGGGATCACCCTTGGAAACTTAGAGTGAGCTATGCCAAAGACATTGCCGCTGGAATGGTACGTAATGAAGAGCAATGAGTTTTTGCAGAATAATAGAGTTGAAATTTAAAGAAAACATTGAGTTTTAAGTCTACAAGCAGTTTGTTACTATCCAACAATGCAAGAAAAGATGGAATTTTTACATCAGATCTCCACTATCTTTCCTAATTCCTTGATGCAAAGACATGTCTTGACAGGGAACATGAATCTGAAGCTAAATTTAGTTAGCTTCTAAATATGAAAGATGTTTTGCCATATAATACAGTCTACACATGTATGTGTAGACTGTATCATAATGGCAAATCATCTTTTTTTTCAAAAAATTTTCTCTTTCCAACCCAGGCTTACCTACATTCAATGAATGTCATTCATCGGGATCTAAACTCACACAACTGCTTTGTCCGAGAGGTCAGAATACATCTCAATACTCATAAATGTAGATCATGTCTCCAACTGAACTAAATTGTGTGACAATACTGGTTTTCCTCACAGAACCAAACAGTGGTAGTTGCTGACTTTGGTTTGGCCCAGCTTGTAAAGGAAGAAAAGAGCTCCTCTCCTGGACAAATGTCCAAATTGAACAAGCTTGGTCGTAAAAAACGGTATATGGTGGTGGGCAACCCCTACTGGATGGCACCAGAAATGATCCACGGTAAGCCATATGAATTAACAATCAAAGACTGATGACGAGGAATGACCATTTTGCAGTTTTGTGATTTTTTTTTTTGTTTGTTTTTTTTCTGCAGGAAAAGTCTACGATGAACATGTTGACATTTTCTCATTCGGGATTGTTGTTTGTGAGGTAAGCTTATAAATTTCTCTACTTTTAGTCAATTTTTTAAAAATATAATTGAACATACAATATATGTATATTCCTCATGACAGATCATCGGAAGAGTATATGCCGATCCAGATTACCTCCCTCGCACGCAGGATTTTGGACTGAATGTGAATGAATTCTTGGAGCGCTATATGTCCAAAGATTGCCCTGAGGCTTTCTTTCCCATTGCGGTTCTGTGTTGTGCCTTGGAGGCTGAGAAACGGTGATTCTCATTTACAAATCATAACCTTACCACAAACAAAATCTCATTTGCTAAAACGTAGGGTTTTCTCCCTATTTCTTTCTATAGTCCCAGTTTTGCTAAATTAGAGGAGTGGCTGGAGAACCTGCTGATGCACATGGAGATAGGACTTCATCTGATGTCAGAGCTGGATAAAATCCGCCAAGTGTTTTGGGAAAACCACAGCCAGTCAAAACAAACTTATGGGATTCCTTCAAAACAGATGGAGAACTAAGCCTTAGGAAGAAGCTGAGATTTCATGTGATCTGTGGGCGGTTGCATAAAATGCTTAGACTAGTCTTACAAGTTAGTCTGACTGGTTATATATATATATATTTATATATTAAAGTCTGTTACATTAAAACATAGATTTTCTATTTTCTATTTTGAATAAAAATAAGTCTCTTTGCTAACTGCTAGTTGGTCAGACTAGGGGCGAATTCCAAATGGCTTTTTTTGCACCCTTGAAGAGGGCACTTTGGGAAGGGGACGTCATTTGTAGGGTCATTCCAAACGAAAGTCCTTCAGGAAGGGTCCAGTGATGTCCTTCAGATCGGCCAGCACCAGTTTTTCAAAAGACTTCATGACCACAGACGTTAGAGCCACAGGCCTGTAGTCATTTAGTCCTGTAATTTTGGATTTCTTTGGGATGGGGATGATGGTGGAGCGTTTGAAGCATGAAGGGACTTTGCACAGCTCCAGTGATCTGTTGAAGATGGGGGCCAGCTGGTCAGCACAGGATTTCAGACAGACTGGTGTAACACAATCTGGGCCTGGTGCTTTTTTCCTTTTCTGCTTCCGGAAGACCTGGCGCACCTCGTCTTCACTGATCTGAATTGCAGGTGTGGGGGAGAGGGGGGTTGCTGGAGGTGTGAATGGTTGTGTGGAGAGGTGTTCAGGGCGGGTGTGGGGTGTTTTTTCAAACCTGCAGTAGAACTCGTTTAGATCGTCTGCCAGTTGTTGATTCTCCGCAGTGCTGGGGGATGGTGTCTTGTAGTTGGTGATTTCTTTTAGACTTTTCCACACTGATGCCGAGTCGCTGGAAGTGAACTGAGTCCTTATTTTTTCCGAATAATTCCTCTTTGCCACTCTGATCTCCTTTTCCAGTGTGTATTTAGCCTGTTTATACAAGACATTATTCCCCTTCCTGTGAGCATCTTCTTTGGCCTGACTGAGCTGTCTGAGTTTTGCAGTGAACCATGGTTTGTCGTTGTTGTAGGTTAGATGAGTCCTGGTAGGAATGCACATGTCTTCACAGAAATTGATATAAGATGTTACAGTCTCTGTGAGCTCGTCCAGATCGGTGGCTGCAGCTTCAAAGATGCTCCAATCAGTGAGGTCAAAACAAGCTTGTAAATCCTGCTCTGCTTCATTAGTCCATCTTTTTACGGTCCTTAATACGGGTTTAGCTGATTTCAGTTTCTGCCTGTAGGTCGGTATAAGATGAACCAAGCAGTGATCAGAGAGCCCCAAAGCTGCTCGTGGGACAGAGTGATATGCATCCTTTATTGTGGTGTAACAATGGTCCAGTATATTACTGTCTCTGGTGGGACATGTGATGTGCTGTCTGTATTTTGGCAGTTCACGGGAGAGATTGGCTTTACTAAAGTCCCCGAGAATGATTAAAACAGAGACTGTTTTGTTGTTCTGTGTCTGTAATCTGATCAGCGAGTTTCTGTAAAGCAGAGCTCACGTGCGCTTGCGAAGGAATGTAAACACTCACGAGAATGAACGAGCAAAACTCCCGCGGCGAGTAGAAAGGCTTACAGTTAATGAAGAGCACTTCTAGATCTGAACAGCACATCTTCTTTAACACAGTTACATCTGTACACCACTGTACTTCCGAATGTCCAGCAATTCGTCTCTGGTGAAACTGATTGCAAGGATATAACTAAAGACAGGACAAACTAACAAAAACATAAAAAAACTGCGGAGCACGCCACGGAGGCCGCCATCATCGTCGGCGCCATCACAAGGAATATTAATATTCCTTTATAACATATAAAATATTCTATTTATAACAAAAATCTGAATTGTTATGATTTTGGTAAGTATATATTTACTGAAACCATGACTATTACATATTTTTAATTACAATTATGAATAAATGATGTAAATAAGCCCTGTCACAAGTTTCCAACTCAGAAACAATGAGAAATATACATATTTGTGACGGGGTTGAGCGTGACAGGGTTGTCTTTTGCTCAAAATGGCTACTGCTCCTCATGTAGTTTAGGAGAGTAGACCATATGGCAGCAATAAAATAAGTAGGCCTACATTCTATATACTTATGGGTTCAAATAAAATGTTGAAAAATAATAAGTTTCCATCTTAATTTTATTTGATGGGGTTGAGTTGTTAAGCTTGACCGCACCCTCCCTGCCTATAATATGCCTCAAAAATATGAATAAAAAGTATGATACTACTTACCATTTTCTGCACCACTATTATAGAGACCTGAATTATGTCATTTCTGGTAAATGATGTCACATATGGGTGGAGTCAAAATTATTATGGGTGTCAAATTAGTGTGACGGGGTTGAGTCCAGACTGAGGGACATAACTTTAAAGTCTGTTTTTTATAAAACATCTTGCTTTTTTTTTTTTTTTTGAAAAATATTTTTCAAAAGAAAGAAGCACAAATAAATGCTTACATTATTGCCAAATATTATAGACACTGCATGTGCACATTTTGTTAATAATTGTCTAAGTACAAACTCAGTGAAGTGCCTCAAGGACATGACAAAATGCTTGATGCAAGACAGAAATAAGACATTATTTTATACTAAAAATTATTTAGATGCAATAATTATTTTTATTCATTATAATGGGCATACCAAAGTATTGTAAAAAGCTTTTAACTCCACTTTTAAAAGTCTGGGGGACTGAAATATTACTGAATCCCAGGAATGACCCAGCTCGGAGTGATGGAATATCTGGATATCTAAATGAGCAAACATTTGGATATGAGGTTGAAACTTAATGACCTCTTAATCCTAAGAGTAGCCTAATTACTATATTTAAATAACCAACGTATGGTTCCCAGAAGGCCCAGAAATGAAGTAAAGCAGGAATATGAATTTTTATATTACCCTGAGTTCCCTGACTGATGTATACACTGTATTGGGTTTTAAGTCAAATGAATATATTAAGCGAACGTGAAAGGAAAATAAGAGGTTATTTTTACGCGTTTGAATCATCAGTATGCAAATTCTTTAAATATGAAAACGTACTTACAGACTGTGAGTCAGAACAGTCCCAACAGTCCCAGAACCATTGTAGTCTACTCTCCCAGGATCAGGAAATTTTAGGAGGGCGTGGACCAATCTTAACTTTTATAAAGAATATCTCTTTGGGTTTGAGACTTTAGTCTTTGCAACTTTAGGGATCTTATCTATTCACGAACAGCTTGTAACACTCCAAAGAGAAAGGAAAACTTGAAATTGCATCATATGGCCCCTTTAAACATCCATCACTAGGGTCTTTCACAAACATAAAAACTCTAAAGTCTAACAGCATCTATTATATCCACAATGTCTAAACATCCACTATAGGTTTACACATTGAGGACATTGACTTTCAAGGTAACGTATCTGTAAATTTTTACATTTGCGAACAATTTTTTCTTTATTCTTAGCAGTAAATTGCTGTTGTTATAGAGAAATGTTTAATATGTTTGCTATATACAGTTAGTGTTGTCATGGAAATTACTTTCTAAAATTAATTATTATTGTTAATAATTATTATTTTGTCTATTTCCCATGCCACATCATCTTTTCATGAAAATCTGCCTTAGTTGGGGAGGTAAGTTTTATATTTCATACATAGTTTTCGAAAAGGTTTAGAGAAAAGTTCAAATTTACACAAGCTGCCAATCATCACATTCAGACACATTCTGCCTTTTTTGCTAGTTTTCCATAGCACTGGATGACTCTGGAACGGAGAGTTTCCTCAGGGATCCTGATACTTCTCTTTGTGACCCCACTCAAGCAGAGGACAAAGATGAAAGTATCCATTCCTCTCACACATTCGGCTCATCTTCTTCTCTGTCTGAAGAAAAGACTCATCCCGCTGATGACAAATCACCTCTTAGACCTGTGGGATTACAAATTTAAGAATCTGTTTAAAATATGCTGATCGCTGATGTCACAAATTCTAACTGAATCTGAATTCAACAGTTTTGAGTCTGCTGTTACTTCTGAACTACAACATGCGAGTAAAGGCGATTTGAGAGAAGGTGTTTTGAATATACTAAAGAATATCATGGGACCCAAAATAGACTGGTCCAGAATCATAAGAGTCTCCTGGTCTCTGCTTCGACGAGGAAAAAGTTTCCTACAGACCCAAGAGTCCTGCAGGGGGCCGCTTTGACCCCCATGACTTTTTAGAGGTACTGTAACATGCTGCACACCTGGACCTTCAGTGGCCAAAGTGTGATGAAGTCTCTTATGTTTATGCATTTATTTGATCACAAATACAGTAAAAACAGTAATATTGTTAAACTTTAAAAAACGTGTGATGTGATATACTGTACACAAACCAGATTATGTTTCACTGTCCCTCCCAGAAATATGTTGGCATTGTGACACTGCCAAACCAAGTCCAACAGAAAGCAGTGAAAAGGGGATTTGTGTTCAATCTGATGGTTGTTGGTAAGGAACATATAACATAAATATACACACACAATGCCATTTTTGAAAGAAGACTCCTATGCCCATCAAGGCTGCAGTTATTTGATAATAAAATAAAATAAAACAGTAACATTGTGAAACAATATTACAATTTAAAACAACTGTTTTGTAAAATGTTTTTTTTTCCTGTGATGGCAAATCTGAATTTTCAGTGTCACATGATTGTATATATATATATATATATACATACATACAGTGCTGCTTGAAAGTTTGTGAACCCTTTAGAATTTTCTATATTTCTGCATAAATATAACCCAATACATCATCAGATTTTCACACAAGTCCTAACTGTTGATCAGTCCTGCACAACGTCTTGTTGGAATTTTAGCCCATTCCTCAGTACAAAACTGCTTCAACTACACAGCTTGCTTTTGGAGTGATCTTTGTTGGTCGACCACTTCTGGGGAGGGTACCAGTGGTCTTGAATTTCTTCCATTTGTACACACTCTGTCTAACTGTAGATTTGTGGAGTCCAAACTCTGCCTGATAAGCAACAGCAACTCTTTTTCTGAGGTCCTTAGAGATTTCCTTTGTTCGTGCCATGATTCACTTCTACAAACATGATCAGACTTTGTTACATCCCTGTTCTCTAAATAAAACAGGGCACACACTGACACCTGATAGTCATCTCACTTATTGAAAACACCTCTGAACAGATGTACTCTAATTTCACCTTCAAATGAACTGCTAATCCTAGAGATTCACATATATATAATATTTGATCATTTTGCTGAATAAATAAATGACAAAGTCTATATTTTCATCTCATTTGTTCGACTGATTTGTTCTCTTTGTCAACTTTCAGTACTTGTGTGAAAATCTGATGATCTTTTGGGTTATATTTATGCAGAGATATAGAAAATTCTAAAGGGTTCACAAACTTTCAAGCAGCACTGTATATATATATATGTGTGTGTGTGTATGTGATTTTAAAATATATTATTTTATGTTTAGGTGAGTCTGGCTTAGGCAAATCCACTCTTGTCAACAGCCTTTTCCTCACAAACCTCTACAGGTGCATCTCAATAAATTAGAATGTCGTGGAAAAGTTATTTATTTCAGTAATTCAACTCAAATTGTGAAACTCGTGTATTAAATAAATTCAATGCACACAGACTGAAGTAGTTTAAGTCTTTGGTTCTTTTAATTGTGATGATTTTGGCTCACATTTAACAAAAACCCACCAATTCACTATTCACATGGTTTTTCTTGCTGCTGGAAGGCCGCAGTTTATTATGTAGACCAGGAGATGGAGAAGTACCGCAGAAATTAGATTGGGCTGAACCATAACAACATAACAGACAACAGAGTGCACTGCTGTCTGTACTTCATTTCACCTCATGGCCATGGGTAAGACCTCTTCTCAGCACAGGTGTTTTTGTGTTTATTTCTATCCCAGGATTTTAGTAACCATGAAAATAGAGACCACATTTAATTAACAAATGTCCTTTGTGCTGTCTCAGTCTCAAACCAATTGATGTGAACTTTATGAAGGCCCTGGATCAGAAGGTCAACATTGTGCCTGTGCTGGCTAAAGCAGACAGCCTCACTCCAAAAGAGACCCACAATATGAAGGCAAAGGTGAGAAAACTCACATACAGTGATAGATGTTTCAAAAGAGTATCTATTTTTGAGAACATCCATGGGACTGTCAACAAAAAACACTAAATCTGCCATAATCTCCACAGATTTTGACTGAAATTGACAAATTCAAAATCAAGATCTTCCAGGTCCCAGAGTGTGACCCGGATAATAAAGATCTCTTCAAGCAGCAGACTGTAGAGATAAAGGTCAGGACTACAGGTCACATAGTGATTATTATTTTCTACTAGAAAAGAGTCACAGATTTTGTTTTGCTTTTTAAAAGTTGTAATGACACATTATTTCACTTGTGAAGAAAGTACACAAAAAGAGTAAAGTGTACTGTCAAATGTACTGATTTAAAATAATACTAAAGCATTTGTAATTTGGTAAACTAATGCCATATTATTGAAACTTGTATGTCAATTATTTGAATATATTTGTAAATACACATTTGTAATGATGAAAAGTACATTTATTCAATTTAATATATATTAACTTTAAATGTAATATCGAATTACACACTACAGTTAAAATAATCAATAGGCCTACTTTACATGTGCTTTTAGTATTTTAGTTTACATTAAAATAATTGTACTTTAAAGCACAATAGAAGATTATTGAAACATAATGATTTAAAATGTTCTTTATAGTAAAACTTTTAATTTGACATTATTACGAAGTGTACTTACATGTGTTAACAAACAGTCATGAAATTGTACTCTCTTAAGTACACTTAAGTGGCCTTTTATTTAATTGGTATTATGTACAAGTACAGTTTTTAAAAAATACTTTTAAGATTTTAAGTACAGTACAAGTGCACGTTCAATATAATGAAGTTTTATTTATTTATGTTTTTTTTTTTTTTTTACAAGGATTTAGCTTTTTGGCCTTTTGATAATTTTTATAAAACTTCTGTGACAACTCTATAATGTTTCCATGTCCTTTCATATAGAAGTATACCCTTTGCTGTTATTGGGAGTAATGCAGCAGCAGAGAGAAACGGCAGGAGAGTTCGAGCCCGTGTCTATCCATGGGGTATTGTAGAAAGTATGTTTACTTGTTACTTCATGAGATGTTACATTTACTGTATACTTAAGGCAACATTTAAGATGCTAAAGTATAAAGAGCCTAATTATTTTTTAACTGGAATAGATTTTTGTTTATTTTTAACACCCTGATCTGACTCCTTAGCTTTTTTTGGATATTATTAGCCTACATAAGCTGACGAAAAAGGCTACACAATTTACACAACTTACATTTACAACAAAAGGTTACTATATTTAATACACAGTTACTGCACTTTTACTACAATAAAACCATGGTTAATTTTCGTAAGGGATGTTGGGGTCCCCTTGAAACATTTCCCTTACGAATTACGAAAATTAGCCATGGTTTTATTATAGTAAAAGTGTAGTAACTATGTTTTTTTTGGCGTATTGATTACCATTTGCTTAACCACAAATATCATGGTTAAACTATGGTTAGCAAAACCATGGTTAATTTGTGGTTATCATGGTTTAACTATAGTAACCATGGTTTTTTGGTTTTATTTGTAGTAAAACCATGGTTAATTTTCGTAAGGGTTCCTTTGTGGTCTGTTCTACTTGCAGCACGTTTCTGTATTTGCTTGTGTTGTTTTTGCAGGGCATTTCTGTATTTTGAGTATTTGCAGCACGTGTTGTCAAAATGAAGATGTTTTCTTAATTTGCTTGTGCTTTTTCTATTTGCATGTGTTTTCTTAAGTTGCAGCGCGTTAATCTCTCTTAGCCACCGTGCTTTCTTCTGTCAAACACAAAATGAGAAGTTGTGAAGGATAACATTGCTCTTTCCCATACAGAGAGAGACCAACTTTTTATGTTTTCATTCACTGAATATAGCACAGAGGTCATAAATGGGTATCATATGTAAACCACTGTTTTCTCTCCAACAGTTGAGAATCTATCTCACAGTGATTTTGTGCATCTGAGGAACATGTTGATCCGCACACACATGCAGGACTTGATACATACAACCCACTATCTGTTGTATGAGAACTATCGTATAAATTGCCTGTGCAGGAACCCATTATTGGTATAAAAAGGCAACTTATTTATCCTTTAGCACTGAGAAAATGTCATGACATTGTTAATTCTTACGCTTTTCATAACTACATTTTCATAACATCATTTAATTACTATACTATATACCATAATATATTGGCAGCTGACAATCAAATGAAATCAGCTGCATAAATAATAAGACTTTTGATTATAGAAATATGAATATGAAAAAAAAAATTAGTTCTATCATATATGAAATGAAAACCACCAGGAGGTGGCGACATGTTTTAATAAATGAATCATTCATTCATTCAATTCGTTTAATTTTGGACTGACTGGTCCTTGGATGCTAATTTTTTCTACATTAAACTGTAGCTCGAAGCAACATTGGGTTCCTGTCCTTGGTGTCACGAACTTAATCTCATTTTAATTACTCTAGTTTCTCTTTTTCCCCCCTCATTTCTTTATGTCTGCAATATGAAACAAAAGCAGAAATCAGGTTAATTGTATAAATACATTAAGGTTCATTGTTGGTGCAACACTGCAGCATTGGCAGCACTTTTAAACTGTGAATGTTTCCTGGTGCATGATAACCCATGCCGGGACCTCATGCCCATTCAAAGTGAGGCATGTGCCCCTTCAGATTTTTGAGCCAAGTGGATTTTGAATGCAGCTTCCAAAAGAAAAAAAATAGCCGAATAATATTTTGAATATTTGATACAATCACACCAGCGTGATTAAATTGTTCAGCGCGTCATATCATCAGCTGCTAAATTCAAATCTGCATTTGCTGGCAGGCGCTGAGCCAGAGACAGATGCGTTTTTATAGATGCATTATAACCAATCTCACACGATGCTCTTGAGTTTATGAATGCAATGACCAATCAGATGTGTTCAGATGAGTCATCGCTAAAATGCCGGTGTTTTCTTCACTCGTTGCTGACTGAATACCTCTTTCTGGCGAATTATCTCGTTAGAAACAACAAAGTGCAAATGTGTGTATAAATAAGTAAGATATTCATTTCACAGTGTAAACAGCTTCAGTGATTTTAATGGGAGTTTTTGAGAGTGCTTGAACTCTAGGCTGTCAGTGAAAATGTTCGTTGATAATGTAATGTTCTTTGCTCTCTTTCTGTACAATGAAAGTGTTATGATAAGTAGCCTAACTTACAATGTTTTTATTCACATTAACTTTCAATGTTAAATTCACATTAAATATAAACTCAGTCGTATTAAAAA
>NW_015661883.1:59490-82600 GCF_001515625.1 Sinocyclocheilus rhinocerous | reverse complement strand
CAAGCATGAATAAATGTTTTATTTATTAAAGATGACGACCACGATCAACAGCAAAAAAACATGCCTAAACAGCACGAGAGAGAGAGAGAGAGAGAGAGAGAGAGAGAGAGAGACTGCCTGAATGACTGAGCGCGTCCTCCATCAGGTTGTCATATTCATGAAAAAAAATAGTTTGCTATGTCCTAAGAGTAATGTTGTGGTAATATCCTAATATCTTTTCAATGTTTAGGGGTAACGTACTCCCTCATGAGTCTGGTGTCAGTGCTATAAAGTGAAGCATCAGCATCAGCTCTTCCCCCTGTCGTTTATTCCAGCGTTTACTCCTCACGTCACTAGCTCCGCCCCTGCGCCATAGCTCGTGACCGGAAGAGAAGATGAGTCGTCTTGAGGGGGAGGGGAGGTTAACGTTTTTTGATTAAAGATTACAAGGGCACATGAATTTTTTAAAAATAATGAAGTACACGGATAAATTATTTATAATAAACACTACAGTATTCCATTAAAAAATACGAATTTTCAATTTTGATTTCATGGTGACTTTAAGTAAACAGACAGGTTTACTTAATTTACTACATTATTAGGCTACTTTGACCATCGCCCATAGATCAACTAACATAGGTGAGAATCAAGATATTTCTTGATATAGTTAATGCGTTTGGGAATGTTTTGAATAAAAAGGAAAAAAATAAATAAATAAAACATAAGTGCTATTGTGGCTGTGTGTCACATGACGACCTTTTCTAATTTATATATTAATTGAGATACTACACCGAATAGTTTTGCCTTTAAAAATCCATGTCACACTACAGAGCTATACTTAAGTGAACCGTAGTGGTCATAAAAATATATGTAAATGTTTTTTGAGTGCTAAATATACAACTTCACCTCATAAATACAAATTTAAATTAAATATTTTATGTTAGTTACCAACTACACTTAAACAAAGTGCAAATTAAAGTCATTTTAAAGCAGAAACCATTGAACTGCTGTGTGTTGTGTTATGTAGCAAACTGACCAATAATTGTTGTCATGATCCTGCAGCTGGCTCAACTGAGGTGGCACAGTGGCCTCTGTCTGACAGACTGTAGCTTTGGGAACATCAACACTACAGTAACCTCACGTACGTTCGTGGACTATAGCTCTGCATTCAACTCTGTCATCCCCTGCAAACTGACCACAAAACTCCACCAGCTAGGCCTGATCCCACTGCTCTGCAACTGGATGCAAGATTTCCTGACAGAGCCCCCACAGGTAGTGAGACTGGGCCCCTGCACATCCTCCACCATAACTCTGGGCACAGGTACACCACAGGGGTGTGTGCTCAATCCCATTCTGTACTCTCTCTTAACCCACGACTGTGTGCCTCCATCTGACACCAACACCATAGTAAAGTTTGCAATGACATGACTTTAGTGGGGCTGATCATGGACGAATCAGCCTACAGAGCGGAGATATGCTACACAACCTGGTGTTTGAGGAACAACCTGTCTATGAATACTGGGAAGACCAAGGAGCTCATAGTTGACTTCAGGAGATCCCAGAATCAGAATTATGCTCAGGTCTTCATCAGTGGAGAGAGGGTGGAGAGGCTTCCCAGCATCCGTTTTCTAGGGGTTCACATCACAGAGGACCTTACCTGGACCACTAACACCACTGTTAGGCACAGCAACGGTTGTATTTCCTGAGAACAATGAAAAAAGCCAGACTGACACTTTTACCGCTGCTCTACAGAGAGCATCATGTCATACTGCATCTAAACGTGGTATCTCAACTGCACTGCAGCAGACAGGAGGGCACTTCAGCGTGTTGTCTCCAGCGCACAAAGGATCATCGGGACTCAACCCCCAGCACTGGAGGACATATACTGAATACAGTGTCTCAGGAAGGCAACTAACGTCATCTGCTGCCATCTGGCAGGAGTCATAAAGCCATTTATGCTCGCACAACCAGATTTAAGAACAGTTTTTCCCCCAGAGCTGTGGCCGCTCTCAAACCAACCTGAACTCACAATGTCCACACTATCTGCCAACGTATGCTGTTTACATACAGTCCAGTACACATAACAGTGAACACTGCATGCTGAACATTCATGAACATACATGCAATACTGTTGTTGTTAGAAGGCACCGCCTCTTGCACTTCCCACTTTATCATAGTACATTGCTGCTGCAGTACCATTTATATTGCTTACTATGTATAAATTGTTTACAATTTACGTATACTTTTCTATGTGCAATATTACAAGTACTGCTTATGCATCTCACTTGATTACATTATACTGTTGCTACACTGCTGTTACTGTTCAACTAGTTCAACTGTCAACTGTAGTATTTAGAATGTTTATATACGTTTCTTTTATCTATTTATTCGAGTTAGTTTCCTGTTCAGCATTGTTTATTTCTAGTCTGTTACTGTGATTTCTGTCTCCTAGTGTCCTCTTGTAGTTTAATTAATAGGATTTTGGGTTTATCTTGTGTCGTTCCTTATCAACACGTGACAGTATTTCACTGTTTTATGGCATTTTTGTCTACTGAATGTCTTTTTTCAGAAAGAGATTTCATCAACTGAGGAATCGGTATTGTTCAACAACAGTACAATCCAATGAATGCCCTGCACTTCTATTCCTCAGCCTCGATTTCATGCCTGTCAAACATTAAATACGGTGCTATCCTGACTAAGATCTTTTAGAATTTAAATGCAGTTGTCTGGCACATGCAGAAGTGATGCCACTGACCAAATAAAAAAATTAAATAAATAATAATAATAAAATAAAACATATCTAGCAAGAAAGGCACTTATCGAGTGAGAGGTCAAAAGGGCAGCTGCTTGAGCTATCTGTGCAAGGGTCGCTGTGATATTGCCAAGACAACAACATCCTGGATCAACATTACTGTCCAAAAATATAGACCTAACCCAATCCCTACCGCTAAACCTAACCCTACCCATAATTTGTTCCTAAAATCAGAGAGAAGTGATAGGTGAATAACAAGGGTGTAGAAGCACCTAACCCTGATTGTAAGCCTAAAACTGACATTTCTTTAAAACGTATCCCTCAATTCTGATTGGTTGATTGGAGTGTTGTTCCAGGATCAACAAGGATGTTGATCCAGGAACATTTTCTAAGTGCCTGCTTTCTTGTTAAATATTATATTTCACATTAAATGTTATAATTTATACATATAATTCATAGCACAATTCATACTTTTTACTAAAACATCTTATTTTTCACATTGAATGTGCTTTTTTGTTTTATTTTATATGTTAACTTCTGATCCAGTTTGTAGAGTTTTTACATTTTTTAATGAATTACATACATTTTACAGTGTAGCCTTAATCAGAACCTGATCATTTGAAATGTGAAAAATATCCTCAATTTTCTAGAAAGGATATTCCCTTTTAGCTGATGTACATTTAAGCTGTATCCATTTAGGCTAGCTACTATAATGAAAGAAACCATGTAGTATTTTCATGGTTATGGCAATTAGTTCACAGTTAAAGGCATTTATTATTTTACTTAAGTCTTTCATTTGTATTCATATTTTAAACGCAACATAATTAAACACAATAAACCGACAAACGAACACCATGACGCTAACCAACGCATCTTTACGCTGGCGTCGGCACCTATTCGACCAATCAAAGACTTGTTTATAAGCGCGACGCAACTAAAACGCTCCTAGGACACTGCAAGTGAACGCGACGCACAGCTCTCACTGATTGCACTGAGCAGCTGTCAGATTAGACAGTTAGCCGCGTTGGTTGTGCCTGCTTTTATCCGTATGTACCGAACATTTAGAGGGTCAGGAAAGTTGCGTTAATAGTGCGGAGATTAACTCCGCATAGAGGAAGAGATATTTAGAAAAACACCCAAAGCATTGACAAGTGGATGTAAACTCCGTCTGGTAACATGGAGCACCTGTCGTCGACCACCAACCGGTTCGTGAATGCGATGTACAGGCAGCGAGGTAAGTTTTATTTATTTTTTTTAATCACGATACATTTTCTAAATTATGGATTTGCAAATGTAGGTTAATGCAGCTCACCAATTCTATATTAATTTTGAAACTTTAATACTCTCTCTCTTTCTCTCTCTCTCTTCACACTTTCATTGGCACCAGATCCTGAGGTATGGATGTATAAAAGTTAATCTCCTCATTTAAGATAGAAATGTAGTGAGAGTTGTAACAAACCAGTCAAACTGTGCCAGCAGTCACGACCCCCACTTCTCCAGCATCTTACTGGAGATCAGAGTATTAGTGTGAGGTTTTAATGTGTCTGGACTAATGAGCAGTGACGGGCTGAATGCAGGTCACGTTGTTTGCATTAGAGTTGGAGCGACTTCCTGTGTTGAATCTTATATTAATTTTGAAACTTTAATACTCTCTCTCTTTCTCTCTCTCTCTCTCTTCACACTTTCATTGGCACCAGATCCTGAGGTATGGATGTATAAAAGTTAATCTCCTCATTTAAGATAGAAATGTAGTGAGAGTTGTAACAAACCAGTCAAACTGTGCCAGCAGTCACGACCCCCACTTCTCCAGCATCTTACTGGAGATCAGAGTATTAGTGTGAGGTATTAATGTGTCTGGACTAATGAGCAGTGACAGGCTGAATGCAGGTCACGTTGTTTGCATTAGAGTTTGAGCGACTTCCTGTGTTGAATCTGTACTGTGTGGGGAGACCGGGTATAGTCGTAATGCTTTTTGTTTCAGCATCTGTAACTAGCTGAATTTTTTAGCCAGAGTGCTCAAACTTTTATACAAAGTACCCACATTTGTTTACTACAAAAGGCACCAATTCAAAACTCACCAACAAAAATATCACAGCCCCTATAAGTTGATGTCAATACATGGAGTGCCTTTGTTACAATCTACCACACTGCATAAGTTGTAACCTGTTTTTATATGGTTGTAACACATGCTGGGGTAAGTTGTAACAATTTGACAAAAGAAGCAAAAACAGCAGCCACACCATGCAATATGCAATATAAAAACAGGTTTATTGAAACAATCTAAATGAACAATACAAAACCATGTCTCACTTTCTAGACAACATTAAAGCTCTCGGTTGTATGTAAGGGGATGCTAAAATGTGTTACAACTTACCCCACCCCTGTCATCCAGTGTTTTAGCTAGCTGTATTAGCATGATGGTTTGAAATTAGCAGTTTAAAAATGCATCACATTTTGCCTGAGAATCCACAATTTAGTCTAATGTAAGTTATATGATTTTATCTGCAACAGTTTAAATACTAAACAAAATATAGCTTTGGTAAAAAATTTACATTCTTACCTCAAAATCATTTTATTTTCTTTATAAATCTGCATGTGTCTGAAAACCATTCATATGATCTGGGAGGAAGTGGGTAAATAATGAAATTATCATAGCTTGTCTAGCTAAATTATCTAAATTATCATAGTTTATCTAGTTTATCCCTGATTGGTGGAATTGGTGTTGTTACAACTACACCCGGTTTCCCCTAAGGACCGTTTTTCTTGTGTCTTTCAGACCTGTTGAGTGTGTTCTGTTCTGTTCTTCTTTAGCAATGTGATGGTGTGATTTTGTTCTGATTAAGCATGTAATTAGGTCAGAAAAATGGTTTGTTAAATGAGTAGTTCGCTCATAAATTAAAATTGGAGTTTGACAGCCCCAGTCCCCATTCACTTTAATAGTATGGAAATAAGTAGTTGGTACATTCTGCCTACATCGCTTTTGGCGTTTCATGAATAGGTCTGGAAAACATGAAGGTGAATAACTGAGAGAATTGACAATAAATTAATGTGTATGATTAAACACGACTTAGGATTTTTTGCCTACTCTTGTAATAATTCCAATACATTTCCATATAGCTAATGAAAGTAAATGGGGTCTGTCGAGCTCGAAATGAATAGAAAGATTAGCAATGAATATTGACATAAATTTCAGTCTTTTTCTCACACGTTTTTGTCATTCACTGTAAACCTGAATAAGCTGGCAAAACTAAAAAAGGTAATAAGTTAAATAAAAAATGTAAATCAAGAAATTCAGTTTAAGAAGTTCAAGTTTAAGTAAGCAGAACTAGCAGATTTGTTTTATTTTGTACTCGCATGTTAATGCTCTTAACTTGGAAAAGTAAGCTAACTCATATGTTTAACTTAAAATAATTAACTTAAAATGTAATCTAAAATAGTTTTAGTAGTGGAAACTTAACTATAACTAGCTAACTCAGTAAAAGCTAACTTGCTGTTCTCAAACCAAGATCATGCTCCACTCATCACCATGATGGTAACCCCCAAAAAACATTCTGGGAAATAGAAATCCCAGCCCAGTTTCAGTTAAATTTAAATTTCTAAATTAAAAGAATGCTAAAATGTGTTACAACTTACCCCACCCCTGTCATCCAGTGTTTTAGCTAGCTGTATTAGCATGATGGTTTGAAATTAGCAGTTTAAAAATGCATCACATTTTGCCTGAGAATCCACAATTTAGTCTAATGTAAGTTATATGATTTTATCTGCAACAGTTTAAATACTAAACAAAATATAGCTTTGGTAAAAAATTTACATTCTTACCTCAAAATCATTTTATTTTCTTTATAAATCTGCATGTGTCTGAAAACCATTCATATGATCTGGGAGGAAGTGGGTAAATAATGAAATTATCATAGCTTGTCTAGCTAAATTATCTAAATTATCATAGTTTATCTAGTTTATCCCTGATTGGTGGAATTGGTGTTGTTACAACTACACCCGGTTTCCCCTAAGGACCGTTTTTCTTGTGTCTTTCAGACCTGTTGAGTGTGTTCTGTTCTGTTCTTCTTTAGCAATGTGATGGTGTGATTTTGTTCTGATTAAGCATGTAATTAGGTCAGAAAAATGGTTTGTTAAATGAGTAGTTCGCTCATAAATTAAAATTGGAGTTTGACAGCCCCAGTCCCCATTCACTTTAATAGTATGGAAATAAGTAGTTGGTACATTCTGCCTACATCGCTTTTGGCGTTTCATGAATAGGTCTGGAAAACATGAAGGTGAATAACTGAGAGAATTGACAATAAATTAATGTGTATGATTAAACACGACTTAGGATTTTTTGCCTACTCTTGTAATAATTCCAATACATTTCCATATAGCTAATGAAAGTAAATGGGGTCTGTCGAGCTCGAAACGAATAGAAAGATTAGCAATGAATATTGACATAAATTTCAGTCTTTTTCTCACACGTTTTTGTCATTCACTGTAAACCTGAATAAGCTGGCAAAACTAAAAAAGGTAATAAGTTAAATAAAAAATGTAAATCAAGAAATTCAGTTTAAGAAGTTCAAGTTTAAGTAAGCAGAACTAGCAGATTTGTTTTATTTTGTACTCGCATGTTAATGCTCTTAACTTGGAAAAGTAAGCTAACTCATATGTTTAACTTAAAATAATTAACTTAAAATGTAATCTAAAATAGTTTTAGTAGTGGAAACTTAACTATAACTAGCTAACTCAGTAAAAGCTAACTTGCTGTTCTCAAACCAAGATCATGCTCCACTCATCACCATGATGGTAACCCCCAAAAAACATTCTGGGAAATAGAAATCCCAGCCCAGTTTCAGTTAAATTTAAATTTCTAAATTAAAAGAAAGTAGTTCATTAAACTCAAAACAATGAAACCATTCAGATTGCTTAATGCGTCAGTTTCATGAACTTAAAAGAAAGTTCTAAATATTCATAAAAGTTATTAATTTGTTTAATTTAAGTTTGCCCTACTCAAACCAATTAATTATTTTGAGCATTAAGGTTTATAGTGTTTGTCTATTTGACATTAATATGGCTATAGATCTTTAATTAGAGGGAAGAAAGAAAAAGCCAATCACAATTCAGTACACAAATACAAAAAAGAAAAAGAAAGAAAAAATCACAATACAGTAGAAAAGATCTGTAGCTACTTCTTTGACATCGCAACCTTAACTGTTCAAGATGATTATTTTATATAGTTTATATATAGTGTTAAGTTTATAAAACCTGAAACTATAAAGTAATTTGTGTCCAATATCTGACAGTTGTCTAGTTTAGCCATAGAAGACTGTGAGGATGCTGAATTGGCCTATACCATGAGAGACCTGCCCCCTCGAGCTGGTCACAGCTTCCCTGGATGCGAGATGCCCATGATGGACAGGGAGCCAGATGGCAGCACCCGTCCTCATACTCCAAGAACACCCACTTTCACACGGCCGATGAACAGAAGTCTCCTGGGCTCCGATCCGGAATTACCCCGCCGTGGGCAGCTCAGCTCCATGAGCTCTCTGGATTCTCCCCTGAGCCCCACTCACCCGAAAAGTCCTTGGGGCAGATTTGACCCCTATGACTCTGCTGAGGTAATGTCAGTGCTGTGTATGATGCATAATGTTGACTCAGCCTGTTTGATTGTTTGCTCTGGACCTGATTTTGAAAATACTTATTTTGAAATCACCTCACCATCTGAGACTTTTAGGATCAAGATAAGGAGTATGTTGGATTTGCAACGCTGCCTAACCAAGTGCACAGGAAATCTGTGAAAAAGGGGTTCGCCTTTACTCTTATGGTGGCAGGTGAGATCATCAGATGCTGTATGTCATAGACAGCACAAAGTAAAAATTATATTTGATGTTCAATAAAACTTTCTTTTGATCCGTTCAGGGGAATCGGGTTTAGGGAAATCTACACTAGTCAACAGTCTCTTCCTCACAGACCTTTACAAAGACAGGAAGATGCTGAATGCTGAAGGTAAGAGTCGGGGTTATTATCATTAACTAATCCAAAAACAATTTAAAAAAATTACTTCGAATAAGCATTTACTGAAATAATCTTTTAATCTTAAAAATAAATTTATTTCAACTAGTTTTCAGTGCAACATAATTAAAGTCAAAGTACTGAAATAACTAAAACTAAAAAGCGAAGAAATATAAAAAAAATCAAAAAGTACTATAAATTACTAAAACTTTAACTAATATTAAAATGAAAACAGAAAATATCAAATTAAATTCTAATTTAAAATATCACCAAATACTAAATTAGCATTTCAATGATACTAAAATAACACTGGTAAGAGCAATATTCTTCTGGAAAACAACCTTTGTATGAATATACTTCTAAGCATTATGTAGTTTAGTCAATCACAACACACATTTTTTGATAAATCTAATAATATATTCAAGAATATGTTAGAAATGCAATTCATAAATACATCATCAAACGTACTTTTAATTTCTGAATTAAAATTCATTGTGATAAAATATAAAAAATATTTGAAAAACTTCCCTTGACTAAATCAAAGTCATGTGGTACAACCACTATGGAGGAACAAAAAAGGTCTGTAGATCTCTTAAAGGGGTCCTATTATGCTCTTTTACAATGTCTTGAATTTGTTTTAGGAGTGTACTAGAACATGCTCTCATGCTTGGTGGTTCGAAAAACGCATTATTTTTTACATAATTTACATTATTACAATACCTTTCTCCCCAGTTTGGCACAAACGGCTCAATTAGTTTCGGGTTTGATGAAGGCCCGGATCTTTTTTATGCCCAAACATACACACTACACACTGACTAAAATTCAAAAAGTGAAAAAGCATAATAGGACCCCTTTAAAATATCAAATAATTTGACTTAATGACAAGTAAAGCTAGTTCAGGTTGTAAAATGTCATGTGGTATATCCCCCCTAAAAAAAAAAAAAACTGTAATATTTTGTCATTAATTCATGATATTTGTTAAAACAATTGGTTTACCTTGAAAAAAAAACATTTTAATAAAGCTTAAGATGTGAACATGTATGTCATTATTACTTGATGGTTACACCACATGACATTTTTAAAGTCATTAACTTTTCTTGAAAATGGTATACATTTTCAAAACCACATGAAAACAACATGAATTGAAATATTAGCCTACATATCTAAAAACTTGGCATACAAGATAAAGATCTTTTTTTCTTTATCTTTATTGTTCTTCATTGACCCATTTCAGAGCGGATATCACAGACAGTGGAAATCACAAAACACACTGTGGCTATAGAGGAGAAAGGAGTCAAACTAAAACTCACCATTGTGGATACGCCGGGATTCGGTGATGCTGTCAACAACACAGAAAGGTGGAACTGGAATGTGAATTATTAGAAAATGATACAGAAGTTATTATTAGAAGTCATTTCTCTCAGAATAAATGTTTTCTATGTCATATTGTCTCTCAAATACTAACAATATTTGTTTTTGTGATGTTACTTTGTTGATACAAAGTAACTATATCAAATACTTTTGCTCATTTTCAGTTTTGTAACCTCAATTTTATGTTAATTGTAATAGCTGGAGGGCAGTTGTGGACTACATTGACCAGCAGTTTGAGCAATACTTTCGTGACGAAAGTGGCCTCAACCGTAAAAACATTCAGGACAACCGTGTGCACTGCTGCCTCTACTTCATCTCACCTTTTGGCCACGGGTAACACTCCCTGACATTTACAAGTAGTGATCAATATTTCACCCAGGATTGGGTTTCCTGAAAGCATTGTTAGCCAACTATGGACGCAAGTTCGGTCATTAATCAATGATTCAGTGTTTCCTGAAACCGTAGTTCCAAAGAACAATTGCAAACAGCATCACAAAGTTGTATGGTTAGAGCTACAGCTCTTAACCTGTGGTTAGAAGCATAGTTTGTAGTTAACACAACTCCGTTCAGGTCAGTTTCAGTTTATTTTTCAGTTATCAGCATCATCTGAAAAAGAAGCGTTTAGTTAGTCCCAGTCAGTCCCAGAATCTATTCTCATGTTCTATTTTGAAATTGTGAATTTGTGTTGCTTTCTTCCCAAATATTGGCATCAGCATTGCTTGATGTAAACCCCATATCGATCAAAGACTATTTGAGATTAAATCAGTTTAATAATAAAAAAAATGTAAATCTGGAGTTTTTACTCAATCTTAATTGCAGTGGCATTTTGTTCTGGAAATGTACCTCAGGAATTATGGGAGTGACTCTTTTTTTTCCTCTTTTTTTCAGTCTCAGACCGATGGATGTGGAGTTCATGAAGATGCTACATGAGAAGGTCAACATAGTGCCTGTGCTGGCCAAAGCAGATAGTCTCACTCCATTGGAAGTCAGAAAAATGAAAATGAAGGTGTGTATGCCGTGTATAAAAAGTATATAAATGTATGTATATGTGTGTGTATATATATATATATATATATATATATATATATATTAGAGGGGAACTGTCAGGACCCTCTAGGCTCTCAGAGAGGGCCTAAACTATTGTAAAAACAATATTTGCAATTTTGAGAATTTTTTAAATGACACATTTTCAATATTATTTTTAATAAAAAGTCATCATTTCTATTAATATCACAGTCACCATGGGTTTGTTTTCTCTTTAGATTTGTGAGGAGATTGAGAGATTCGACATCAACATCTACCAGTTCCCTGAATGTGATTCAGATGATGAGGAGTTCAAACTTCAGCATCAGGAACTGAAGGTGACCTGCCCAGCTCCGTATTTACATCAGAATTACCATTAAAGTGACTAAACTGAAATGTGGATTTCCTTCTTTATTACAGGACAGTGTTCCTTTTACAGTAATTGGCAGTAATGTCCAAGTTGAAAGCCAAGGCAGGCGTTTCAGAGGCCGTCAGTACCCCTGGGGTGTGGTGGAAGGTATTTATACCATCATAGTGGTGTTGCGTACATAATCTTTTATTTGTAAACAGACAATGAAATAAGTTTCACTGAAAAAACAGTAATTTATGCAGTAACAATCTGTACTGTATGTTCTGATCTGGATACATGCAGTCCACTCATGTTAAGCGATGTATACTATATAGCAAATCTCAACTGCTTGAATATTATATATTATTAGCCAGTGATATATTAGAAGTTGGATATATAGTATGTCCTACTTCACCTGCATACATACAGTATGCACATGTAAAGCACTATACAGTATATTATATAGCAAATCTCGGCTCCATGATTGTCATTGCAAAATGTGAACTGTATTATCTTTTTTTTTTTTTTTTTACTTTATCTGCATACGTGCATTACAGTCATGCTTTTTTATTTGCAACAAAAATGTAACTTAATTATCGTTGGATACATAGAGAGTTGGAAATAAAGTTCCATATTTAGCTACATCCCATTTTATCAGCATACATACTGTACAGTAGTGATGATGGGAGAAACAAAGCTTTGAATCAAATGAACCAATTGCTTCGCAAAATGATTCACTATTTCGAAGTGTTTGAAACACCACACGCTGGTGATGCCTGCTGGTCAAAACTGTGTAAATGCAACAAAAACTCCAAACATGCATAAAAGCAGCAAACAGCAAATTAACTAACCATCCATTAAATTACCATGAAATATTAAGTGTCTGTATGTTCTTTTATCAATTTTCAGGGCTTGTTTTTGTTTGTTCTATGGATGGCTCATCTATACGGGCCTATAAGAGACTATTAACTACTATAACTCCTTTAAATTATACAAATGCCTCTTAAAATTTCTACAAATTCATAAAACTGAAATGAAATCAGGTAAAATATAGACACTCATTCAATGGTTCGCTACTGAGAGGCGATCTCAGTGATCTCGCATGATTCATGGGTTCACAGAGCTCACCCCCAGTGGTGAACCATTGAAATGTCGAAACTTTTTTGTTTCGAAACAGCCTCGTTTACTGAAATCACATGACTTTGGCAGTATGATATGCACTCCAAACCAAGTGTGTCGCACAAGTCCTGAAAAGTGAAGTCCAAAAAGTTTCGATCGCCCCAGGTGGGTGGACCCAATAGAGGTCATAAACCCCACCCTCTCCATGTAATCTAATGGAACGTGAGAGAGACAAACTAAACAATTCAAATACACTTCTGTCATGACAACTCTCGGAGGGATTGGCATGGTAATGTACATGACAATGTTAATGTATTTGGTCTTGGCGGAATAGATCTGCTACGCTGCTGCGGCAGAGCAAGTACCGAGACTTGCTACTGCCAATACATCCACAACATGCTACTGTGAGCATGTAAGAAATATTGCTGCTGCAAATATAACGTACATGAAATAACCCCCATATAGCATACATGAATCACCTCGTAGCAGATCTATACAGGTGGAGCTGGGGAAGGTGGAGGGTTTCTGAGTCTAGCTGCACTGCTACGGCAAGCACTAGTCATATATTTGAATGTTGAGCAGCGAGCTCATTGGCTACCGATACGGGAGAGAACCAATCAGCTGTGCCGTGTGATAACTATGTCATTAGGTCAGATTGAGTTGGATCTATTGGACTGCGCCATCTAGAGTTTCATGCCAGAACTCTGTATTTCAAATAATTTTTTTCCAAAAATATTTTTGTCATTTTATGTAGCTTTTATCACACTGATAAGCTCAAGTTAGTTTTTTAAATAAGTTTGGTTTTAGTTAGTTATTTGATGCTATAAAAACGGGAGTGTGACGTCATGATTGATAGCTTCTCTAAGCGAACTGAAGCTCCAGGAGGATCTTCAGGAGGAGAACGGAGCTATAATTTTAATTTCTACATTTACTGCAATCAGCAGACATCAAAATTGGAGAAGTCCAGCTACTTAAAAAAAGGTCGAGGGGCGTGTGCTTGCGATCGACTCTGTGGGAGTGTGGGCGGGACCTTGATACCTCGGCTCCACTTTGTTCACTACTGCGCAGACTCTGGTTCCGAGTTCACTACTGCATAGACTCTGGTCCCAAATCAGTAAATCAGCACTGGGACACTGGCAGCTTCACTTTTCTTCAGTGGAAGAGAGTGAATGTGCGTCGTCCATATTTTTTACAATCTATGCTCAAAACCAATGATTCAAAACAAAAGATTCATAAAGGTTTCGAAGCTTCATGAAGCAGTATTTCGAAAGTGCCCATCACTACTGTACAGTACATTCATGTAAAGTGATATATACAGTATAGTAAATCTCAGCTGCTTGAGTTTTTTTATCGCAAAATGTAACTATTATCGCCTAGCCCTATATACAATTGCATATAAAAATATGTCCAACTTTATTAGCATACATTCAGTATACACTCACGTAGGGTGATATGCTATATACAATATAGCATATCTCAACTGCTTGATTGCTTGAATTGTTGCCATTATGAAATTTTGGATTTTCTGTAAATTTGCTTTGAAACGATGTGTATTGTGTAAAGCACTATAAAAAAAAAATGTAAGTTGACTCTACTCTTGCAGTGGAGAACCCTGTTCACTCCGACTTCCTGAAGCTGAGGAACATGTTGGTGCGCACGCACATGCAAGACCTGAAGGATGTGACACGGGAAACGCATTACGAGAATTACCGCGCTCAGTGCATCCAGAATATGACCCGCATGGTGGTCAAGGAGAGGAAACGCAGGTCAGAGGATAAACTGACATCATCAGACTATATTCTGCAGTGCAAATTAATGGTGTGCTTATTCTTGATCATCATGCCATCACTGACCTTCCTGTGTGGTTTATGTTACTGTTTCATTGGTTGTATTCATCCAGTCTGTGTAACCGGCTAAGAGACAGCGCCTCAGACCTTCCTGTGCCTCTGATGCCTGTGGACAGTGAGACTGAGCGCCTTATTTGGGAGAAAGATGAAGAGGTAATACAGTTTTCTTTTATTTTTTTATCTAGCTAATTTTAATTAGACCATATAATGTCTTCATTCTCTTCAGAATGGATTCAGTGCACGTTTGGAATGGTACTAACTTACCATCCGCAATGTACTAACTACTATTTTTTTTTTTTTTATATATATATATATATATTAAGTGAAAGTATAGGTATTTACCACATTGTTGTCAAATGACCTGGGCTTCAGAATAGCATATTAAAATACTACTCTTACTATATCTGCCATATTAAAATATGGCAGAAGTAGAATGTACGGTGCCCCACACGACATGACACACAAAAAAAAGAACAAATTGTAAATTCATTTTGTTTATTCATTCTCTTGTTTAATCGTTGGCAATGTTGTAGTAACACATTCCCTTGTTTTAATTTAACTGAGACAAGGGGGAAAATTGTACAATGTGGGAACGAAAATGTAGTTTTCCCCCTGCAAGTCATTTGCGTCACTCTGTAAGAGTGGAATGCTAGTATGCCATTTCAAATTCAGTCCTCATCACGTTAAGTGGCGTCCAGTTATGAATTTAGAAAATAATTTTGCATTATTACATTTATTTTGCATTTTCAGTTAATTTTTGTATGAAAATGCATTTTTGACGGTGTGATCCAATTAAATAAAAATGATTAATTTGTATTTTAAATTTGAGTTTTGTTGAGTCTTCAGTCTGATTTGCATACTGTGTACAGTATGTATGCTGCAACAATAGTAGGGATTAGTATGCAAGCATATTTCAATACAGCCAATGTTTAAGTCTCTCCTAATATTGTAATTGTGTATTTTTTATTTTTTTACTCTTTCCTTCTGCAGTTGCGCCGAATGCAGGAAGTTCTGGAAAGGATTCAGGAGCAGATGCATCACGGACATTAAGACAGACTAATCAATTAATTTAAACGTGTATACGATAGAAATATGGCTTGAAATGTCAAAGGTTTAAGCTGCAGGAAATTGCAGTGAATATAATATTAACAGTAAAATGTATGCATCTTGTGAATGTAGGTGTTTGAAGGAATGTGTCCTATCTGAAAAGGTATGGAATACATCTACATAAATACTGTAATTAATTTTAGATTTAATGTAAATATGACTGTTGTGATACACAAGAAATAAGAACAATACAACTTGACTAGTAAATGTCATAAGATTTATTATGAATCGTCAATATGTTTTGTTTTTTTGTAGTAATCTAGCATATTTTAATAAGTTTTATTACTATTTCAGTTAAACATGGTGGACAATTTGATCTTAATGCAGCCCAAAATGTACAGGCGATATATAACTTAAACTTTCTCCATAGGGAAAATGCAGTTTTTCATATATTTATATATAATATCAATGTAGAATGAGGTCTAACGGTCCCGCCCACATCATACAGTATAATACATGGTCCCAAAAAATGAAATAAGGGGATGGATTAACATTTAAACAAACAAACAAAAACTGCAATCTACATGCAAAACCAGGCATCAGTATAATCCTAAAATACACATATGTGAATGCGTGCATACAGTGGGTACGGAAAGTATTCAGACCCCCTTAAATTTTGCAAGGAGGAATGGCAGAGGATCCCCAATTCCAGGTGTGAAAAACTTGTTGCATCAAAAAGACTCATGGCTGTATTAGATCAAAAGGGTGCTTCTACTAAATACTGAGCATTTTTCAGTTTTTCTTTTTTAATAAATTTGCAAAAATGTCAACAATTCTGTGTTTTTCTGTCAATATGGGGTGCTGTGTGTACATTAATGAGGAAAAAAAATTAACTTAAATGATTTTAGCAAATGGCTGCAATATAACAAAGAGTGAAAAATTTAAGGGGGTCTGAATACTTTCCGTACCCACTGTACCTCACATATATACATACATCCATACACGTATATTAAAATAATGAAAAACAAAACACAACGGTTAGGCTATTTTTTTGTTTGTTTGTTTTTTAACTGAGTGTGAAGCACAGCATGTATTATTCCATCTTCACATCCCTAAAAAAGGAAGTCAAACAGAAAATCCAAATCTCGATTTTGGGGGGTTTGCAGCAGGAAGAGGACGTTAAAAGCAGGAATCACAGTGTTCCATTTGAAAGTGACAGTATAAAGCAACAACGTGGTGTACCTAACCATCGACAGCAAACCATTAAGCTTACATAGGGAAACGGTCAGATGGCTAACTTTGTGCAGGTTCAATCAAGCGAGTGTATTGAGAATGACAGGCCGACTTTAAAAGAAGCACTGCTATTGGCAAAGGGGCTTTTTGTCTGATGTCAACAAAACAGCCTGTTTTAACCTCCTAAAATACTTATAAACAAGTGCCTACCTCACGACAATTTACACAATCACACATAATAAGGAAAAATGGACACAACAGCACCGAGCTACATTGGAAGGGCGCGCGCTTAGACACCATCTATGAACGTGCGCGTGACGAAAAAGATAGATTAACGTTAACGTATTTTCTAAGACCTCATTCGACGTTCTTCATCGTGTTGCTACAAGCACGAGAACATTGGTAACTGCTGTTTTGAAGAAACGGAAATGCCCGACACCGCAGCGCCCTGACACACGCCGTACGTAACGTTTTTAATAATTTGAAACGTTAATCAAGTATTACGAAGTATTGTTAGGTTAAATATCTGCGCACTTGCTGTAAGTTATGAATGCTTTAATGTACTTTCAAATTCATGTCTTTCTCAGATGTTGAATTGTACATTAGTCGAGTTTCCTTACAACCCATTCACCTCGACACTTTTAAGACTTTGAGTTTCTTTATTGCCAACAGATGCCTGTGACTGCAGGTCAAGACATGGCACTCTAATACGCTTGCGCTTCATATTCAGCAAAAATTGCGTAGGCAGCAGGTGGCGCCACTGGGCTTGAATTGGGGCTTAGGCACTTACATTTCCTAGCAAGTACAGAGACACTTTGAGTAACCTGATCTGTCTGAAGTCTGAATGTACCTGTTTTTTTTTAGTCAAAAGCCCCGTTTGACGAGTTTTAAATGCCCCTAAAATAGTCACACAGTAAACGTTTTTTTCCTGCATGCCTTAAAGTACTGAGCTTTAAGCACTCATTTTTGATTAGTGGAGATTTTTTTGGTGAATTAATGTAAAGCGTGAGATAATTTGCATACAGAAAAAAGGATACGAGGGAAAGGGAAGAAAGAATTGATTTGTTTTAGCACTCCACTCTCACATTACTAAAGACTGACCAATGTCTTCGAATCTAGTTAAGCAAGTGCATTACATGAATTTCTTTCCAGCGCTAGACACGCTAAAAGACACGCAAGCCCCTTCTACAAGCAAAAGAGGATGCGCTCCGATCCTGATGAGGTCCCCGGTGTGTAGGAGCGACAGTAGTGAATTTCTGAACGAGAACTAGTCGTCCTTTTTTGAAATTAGCTCTTCATCTTTAGTCTCTCTTGCTCTCACTTTGTGAGACCTCCTTTCATGGAAGTCCTCTCTTTTCTCTCAGGCCAGCTTTAGCGTGCTGACGGGAAAAGGAGGAACAGTTACCATAGTCACCGGATTGAGCACCGTCTGGCCCACCAGCCCGGTGTGATGGTGAGCGACCACGGCCGTTGGCTTTCCCACCATGGTGGCCTGCTGGCCTGTAACTGGCGTGCCGTTAACTTGGGCGTGAGAGTGTGGGTGGTGCGCCAATGTGTGTGTGATGTGCCCCACCATCGCCGGCTGCGAGACGGCTACTGACTGCGGGTAAATGGCCGCGGGGAGGTGGGCCACGGGATGCACGGTGATGTGTCCGATAGGCTGGCCGCCACTAGAGGGCGCAATGTGCGCCAGATGTTTACGCCCAGCTGGGATGATGTGGTTGACAGCTTGGATGACGGACGCATGGGATACGGAGGCGTGGGTGATGACTGTTGGCTGAGGAGGGGAAACGAGGTGGGAAGGGGGCGCAGGGGCGATGGCTTGAGGGGTGACCACTGTGGGCTGGAGTTGATTGGGTGGAGCGGAGGGTGGTGTGGTGGGTTTGTGTTGTATGGAGATATGTGTAGCGAGAATGGAGGGTGGAGGCATGGCAGCGCGGGGCTCTGATGGTGCCGGTGCAAACGGTTTGCCCACAGAAGACGAGGGTGGGGAGGAGAGGATGTCATCATCTACGTCTTGGTCGAAGTTGTCTTCACCCTCTGGAAAGAGCAGAAATGATTCATGGTAATTAGATTTTATGTTGTTTCTTACCCCTCATACACATTACAATTAATCATATCAGGGAGAAAAAATTGATGTTTGATGTAATATGAAATCATACTGTAAGTTTTAGAAGGAAAAATTGCCTATTTAATTGTTTAAGAAACCTCAACATGGGGGACCTCAAGGGGGAAAAAATCATAATAAAATCAGGTCTGGTGCAAAAAAACCTACAATCCCTGCCGGACTTGACTCGAACCCGCAACCTTTGGGTTACGAGTCCGACTCTCTAACCATTAGGCCACGACTTCCCCTCTTAACTAACAATTTGTAAAAAATAAAGTTATTAAAATAAACATTCTATTTACATAAAATGATTGTGAAATATAATTAGAATTTAACATAATGGTTTTCCTTTTTAATATATTTTGAAATGCTATTTATTTCTGTCATGGAAAAGCTACATATTCAGCAGCAATTACTTAAGTCTTCAGTTGTCACATGATGCTGATTTGCTGCTTAAGAAACATTTCTTCGTATGAATAGCTGAACAGTTGTGCTGCTTAATATTTTTGTCAGGATTTTTAAGTAAACAAGGATTCATTTCTTACCAAAAACATATATATATATATATATATATATATATACCGCTTATCTGATTTTATATTCACAAATATGTGCTGTACCTGATGCTGTTGATGTGGAGGCCTGATCATCTTCCGGTTGGACAGTTTGTCGGAGTATCCTGTCGATCTCCATGATGTCTATACACTGGCTCAACTCGTTCTTCAGCTTGGAGAGTCTTTGCTGGGTGGCGATCTTCTCCCGTGCCAAGCGCTCCATCTCATGCTCGTACTCCTTTTCTTTCCGCTTCAAAGTCTGCACGGAATATGATACATTACTCTTTGCATCATCTGCACTTCAATGCGCACATGAATCACCACAATGAACTGATGTCTAAGCTTGAGAATACACATTTGCTGTAAAGTCTCTACTTCATGTTTATGTATAACAACAAATAACTACTTGCAGATAAAAGAACAAGAGGTCATAAACATATTCCAAAACCTGTACAGGAGACTCAACTCACAATTAATTAACATAGTGGATGTTGCTAAGCTAAATGCTGCAACACTCAAGTATTCTCCTCAATTTTCCAAAAAAAAAAAAAAAAAAAAAACATTAATCTACACACATCACATGACACAGCCAAATAAAAGCTCTTTGATTTTAAATGGAATTGAAATTTTGAGATCACATGGCAAGTCAAATACCATTTTTTTCCTCCAATTATGTTCACTTGTGGATTTATTAAATCTTGGCTCCGAGCCAACAGTGCATTTATACTTGAGTCTTACATTTTAGAGGAGTTTGAGTTAAGATGACTATAAATGACCATAGGTTTGTGTAAAATACATATCCATATAATGCATTTATGCTCTACACACATCACATGACACAGCCAAATAAAAGCTCTTTGATTTTAAATGGAATTGAAATTTTGAGATCACATGGCAAGTCAAATACCATTTTTTTCCTCCAATTATGTTCACTTGTGGATTTATTAAATCTTGGCTCCGAGCCAACAGTGCATTTTAGAGGAGTTTAAGTTAAGATGACTATAAATGACCATAGGTTTGTGTAAAATACATATCCATATAATGCATTTATGCGTATTTATATAAATATGCATTTATTAATTTAATGTCATATTTGAAAGTAAGCGCGATGTTTAACATATTTGGTTATATTTAATCTCTTATTTAACCGTAATTATGATGTATGAATCGATAGTAATGCCAGAGCCTTGACTCCTTTTCACCGGCTTTATTTAAACTTCAAGTGCTGGAGTGATGTGATGTGGTGGGTACATTTCCCTCTCCACTTCCTGTGAAGTGATGAATCAATGTTCCCTTATTCCTTCATCCGTTTGCAGTGCTCTTCGAACTGAACATGTTCACTCCCTTCAGATTGGAATCTCACTAAAGATGTGAAGTCCACTTTGCAGCGAACTTGCGGTCTAATGGAACACACCTTAGGAGTCAAAATAACTCCAACGCGAACATACAGAAATAACTGAGTGCACCTTTTAAAAAGAGAGCAACAGTTTGAAGTCATACGGGGTGGGATGAAAATAAGGGATGTGGCAGTCACACAGGCAAATGGTTTGACCCACTTTTTGTGTCAAGGCCCGTTCACACCAAGAACGATAACTATAAAGATAACGATTAGGGATGTAACGATTCACTCAACTCACGATTCGATTCGATTCACGATTTTTTTTTTAACAAAATGAGATTTAAGACAAATTATAAATTAAATGTGTCCTTTTATTATTGCTTGGACAAAATACTGCACATTTCTTTGTGAAATTGAAATATAACACTATAATAATATACTAATATAGCACTTGTAAATTATTGCTCTTTTGTTGGTTTTGATTGCTTCTATTGTCCTCATTTGTTAGTCGATTTGGATAAAAGCATCTGCTAAATAACATTTAAATATAATGTAAATGTCCTGATTGGCTGTCAATATTTTTATCGTTCATCAGCTGGAAAAAAATGCTTCTGAAAGTGATTCCAACGATATCGTTTCTCTGTGCCTTTGTCATTATAGTTGTGGTGTGGACTCTGCTATTCTTTAATATTGAGAAAGATTTTTAGAACTATATCTTTATCGTTATCTTTACAGTTATCGTCCTTGGTGTGAACGGGCCTTTAGTCAGCTGACCACAGGACATCAAACTAGACTAATGGGAACAAACTGTTTAGACATTTAAACCAGGGGTGCCCAAACTCAGTCCTGGAGGGCCGGTGTCCTGCAGAGTTTAGCTCCAACCCTAATCAAACACACCTGAAGCAGCTAATCAAGGTCTTACTAGGCACACTAGAAACTTCCAGGCAGGTGTGTTGAGGCAAGCTGGAGCTAAACTCTGCAGGACACCGGCCCTCCAGGACCGAGTTTGGGCACCCCTGATTTAAACCCTTGAAGAGGAGCAGGTATGTCCGTCCACATTCAAGAAATGTGAGTAAGAGAGAGGCTGGCCGTGTAAGAGAGGAACTGCTTTGTGACAGAATGTTTAACATATGTGCTCATCCAATTTTACGAAACAAACTGTCCACAAAGCAAAGCAATTCACACACCCAACCCCATCTGTCAAAGCCTCGAGCATGTGACGGCTCTGACACACTGTCATCAGTCAGTTTCCTCCTCAGTCCCTCCCTCACCTATGCTCTGCCAAAGAAACTGTGACAACACGGGCATTTTGGCTCCTAATTAGCAGGAGTCCTGCAGAGTCACAGAGGATTGCAGTATACAGTAGAACAAAACCCGTTTCTGAGTGCTGAAGAAGCAGTGAGCGTGCACGAAGATAGAGTTATGCGCAGAGGTGGAGGGTGTTTTTTGTGCGTGTATGGGATTATATAACCCACTGATACAGTATTAAGGGAATATGAATGTGACTGGTGCAGTAGGTTGAGAGCGCAGGCAGAGAGAGAGAGTTTGTCCTAGTGAAGCCTGATCCAGTATTAGTCAGATTGGACTGTCTGGCCCTAAACCCCCTTCACACAGCAGGTCAACACCAATACACACACACACACACACGCACACACACACAGCAATACATACAAGCCAACACCTGTTTTCTACATGGATGGTACACAACCAGCCCTATTAAAATGTATAATATTAAAACATCATACATTTTTAAAAACTGTTTACTCTTCAGAAATGAACCTTCAACTGATTATATTAGGCTGCAATAGAAAGTTAATATAACATTGAAATACAATTACACAAACACTTGCTATGCACTAAATGTAGGGATGCACAGATATTAAAATCCTGGCTGATATGCTGACAAGCCACATATACAAATATATGCACACACAAAACACAAAAGTTTTGTGATTTTAAGGTTTTTGGAAATAATTCGCTCATGTTGTTCACCAAGGCTGCATTTGTTTGTAAAAAAAAAAAAACTTTTTTGTAACTTTTTATTTTATATATTACAGTTTTGTAACCCTTTTTATTTTATATATTAAAATAGAATAAAAAAGATATTTAAAAAATGTTTTTCCAGATGTTTTTATGAATAGAAAAGTTGAAAAGAACAGCATTTACTACATTTATTTTAAATAGAAAACGTTTGCAACATTATAAATGGCTTTACTGTCACTGTTTATCAATTTAATGCAACCTTGCTGAATAAAACTATTCATTTCATTAAATATTTCTTTAAATATCTAATATCTACTGATACCGATTAATAAAAATGAAAAATATCTAATGTTGGCCAGGAACTGATATACTGCAAAACAGTTTAATGGTTTGCAAAAAAAAAAAAAAAA
>NW_015661883.1:38938-55349 GCF_001515625.1 Sinocyclocheilus rhinocerous | reverse complement strand
AAAAAAAAAAAATTATATATATATATATATATATATTAGAATGCCTTGAAAACTGCATTTTGGACCTTGGTCTAATTGTTAAATGACCGTTAAAACCTTGTAAATGTTTCACATGAACATGGTGGTGTTTTTGTGAACAAACAATTGAACTTAATAAAAAGATGCTACTTTAGAAGCAAAATGCACTCGAAATAAGTCAAGTACAAAGATGACAAATTAGAATGACAACAAGACTACCCGACACTGTGTCATCATAGTCCTTGGAAATGTGACACTTCAGCTAGTGATAAAGCAGTCATTATAATACTGAAACATCAACCCCAGCCATCAGCTCAAATCCTGATGTGTGTATAAAACCTGTGCTGACTGACCCCAGGACAGTTTTGAACCCACTCCATCTTTTGTGTGTAACCGACTAGACATCCCTACAGACTAGATATCAGGTCCCACTGGATATCACCACGGCAACAGCTGGAACCCGCCATGGTCTCCTTGGCAACAGAGCAGGGAAGGAGCAACGTGGTGATGAGGAGAAGGTGTAACAGAGAGGCAAGGGCTAATGCGATTGGCTCACATCGACCTCTAGTGTTTTCCAGTCCGATGGTTCTCGCACTCCCTCCCCCGTATCATGTCTTCGTGCCCCTCTACCTTTGTGATTAAAAACACTCCACACCTGCTCCCAGCATCCCTGCTCTTTCATGTTCATCTTTATCAAATGTAGTTTGAAAAAGAGAGCGATCCAAGTAACACTGCATTCGAACATCCAAACAATGAAATAATGCTGCAAAAATATTTATTACTGACTGATATAATCAGCTATTAAACATCCAATATTTCATTTTTTTATTGCCCAGTTTACTGCCTCTCAGTTGCAACGTCTTTTGACTATCTTGTCAATAGATAATGCACATCTTTTGTTTTTAAAATATTTTACATGAATAAGAGTGATTGAATTTGAGTAATGATTAATTGGTCAATTTGAACTTACTGAGTAATTAACAGGAGCATTAGTTCCTCATATAAACTCTACAATCTACTGACAGCCTTCCCTTGTGCAAAAGAACAAATGTAGTTTGAAAAAGAGAGCGATCCAAGTAACACTGCATTCGAACATCCAAACAATGAAATAATGCTGCAAAAATATTTATTACTGACTGATATAATCAGCTATTAAACATCCAATATTTCATTTTTTTATTGCCCAGTTTACTGCCTCTCAGTTGCAACGTCTTTTGACTATCTTGTCAATAGATAAAGCACATCTTTTGTTTTTAAAATATTTTACATGAATAAGAGTGATTGAATTTGAGTAAATAAATGATTAATTGGTCAATTTGAACTTACTGAGTAATTAACAGGAGCATTAGTTCCTCATATAAACTCTACAATCTACTGACAGCCTTCCCTTGTGCAAAAGAAGTGCACTCAATTGTATTGAATGTGTACTTGTAATGTACTTAAAAAAAACATACTATAATATAATATATTAATGACATAAATGGCCACATAAGTGTACTTAAAGAGAGTTTCAAGACTTTGTTTTTTAACATTTAATTACTTTGTAGTCATGTCAAATTAATAATTTTACTTTAAAAGTACATTTTATATAATTGTTTTAATAATCTTTTGTTGTGCTTTAAAGCAGTACACTTATTTTGAGATGTCGACTAACATACTAAAGCACATAAAAACTTGATTTATAATTTAACTGTAGTGTGTTGAATTATAAAATAATATTACATTATAAACTTATTATGAAATTTAAAGTTAATATACATTTTAATGTACTAAATTTCAACATCATTACAAATATGTAATTACAACTATATGTAGATATGACATTCAAGTTTCAGCAGAAATGACATTAAAGTATAGGCTATTGTAGTTTACCATAAATGCTGACAGTAAACGTTAACCATATTTCAAGGACAACAGAATGATGAAATTTTAGTTAAGTGACTGCATTCAGTATAAATTTAAACTAGGTGTCCGAAAACATTTCATTCATTTTGCGCTTAAGTATTCTTATAAAGTATATTATTTCCATAATAAGTACTCTTTTTAAAAATATGCAAAATGTTACATTTTATTTTAAAAGTTGTCAGTGAATAATAAATGTTCTTTTCTCACTGTTTTGGGTGAATTTTCAGTAAATACTGAGAAGATAAGTGTTTATTTGATTGTATGTCTCAGTCATTATTTAGTTTGATTATATGTATAGAAGCATTATATCATATCAGCAACCAAAAGAAAAAGTAATGCACTGGTTGACCACTAGAGTAAATAATGTGTAATAAAATATCAACATTAGCACTGGCTCCTAAAAAACATAGCAGACCACCATAAACTAACACTGATGAAGCTGGTACATCACTGCAGCTGTGAACTGATCATGTAACTCATAATATCTTGTTTGAAAATTCATCACTGCTGTCCCTGTTATATTACTTCACAACCAGTGAACTTAAAAGAAGAACGCCATGCCTGTTTAGCATCTAGAACCTAACCGTAAAGAAACTCAATCTACAGACAGAGGGACCCCCTGCCGCTCACTGACCACCAGCTCTGTTTGCTGTGGTCTCCTTGGTTGCGATTCACAGGACTACGGCCCAGAAAAGAAAAAACAACAGCCATGCAAGGCTACCGACTCGAACAATGTAGCGTAACCTACTTTCACACAAGCATGCCAAACAGCACGCATCATGTACTGCAACAGCGTTTCAAGATGCATTGTTTGATTTTAAACAGCTTCAGTCGGCGTGTGTGTGTGTGTGTGTGTGTCTGGCGTGCGCACGCTGAGCGAGAGAGGGAGGGGAGTTGACGTCACCGGGCTCACGCTCGACATGTGCTCATGCCTCACGTGGACGCAGGAGCAGGCTGAAAGAAAGCGGGCGAGGGAGGGGGAGAGAGCTCGAGAACAGCGCATGCTGAAGAGAGTAGCGTGCGAGCAGGCGGCCCACATTCCCTCGCTTGTGTTTATCGTGTCTTTATAACCATCGCCGGGTTCAGTTTTATAGCTTTTGGTGTCATAACTCAAAGATATATCTTTCATAAACAGGTCACCTTTCTACCCACACTATTATACTAATCGTTGCGGCTTCCGTCTGCAAATTAAATGATCGACCGTGACCTTGGCGCTTTTATGTTAGCTGTATCTACAGTGTTAATGTTCTGATCCGGGTAAAAACGTGGTTGACCACCATATTATCCTAAATTAATTTGAGTTCATTTAATTTTCTAAATTAATTAATGCAAACTGTTATTTAAAACAGAGTAATTCAAATAAATCAAGGTTTTCATATGCTCAAATTGCCATTTTTAACATTAGCTGTTGAACATCAGTCAAAGAAAAACCAGATGGATAGAGAAACAGCCAAGTGGAAAAAATAAAGTACACCTCTTGAAAAGAACGGGGGAAGAGGGTAAGGGTAAGGAAAAGATATAATGAGCGCACACAGAGAATATTTCGACCCAGGATGTTTTGGCAGATGCATATGACACAATTCTGCCAGTAAAGTATGTGTGGAGAAGTGTATGTGGGTGGGAGGGTGAGAACGAGAATAGAGAAGGAGAAAACGCACTATAAAACCCCATCTTGTGACCTATTCCCAACACATTTTCCGTTGTTATTCTACTGTTGTTATTCATTATTACCATACAATATCCTTTAGGAATAAATTATGTTATAATTATTTTTTATGAATTCATGTTGGCATCTAACTAATATAGTTCAGAGGAAAAACATTCCTACATCAAACGCCATCCTCACATTCAAACATTAACTTTTACAAGCAGACGTAACAGTCCACACCAGTTATACTACAAATGGAATATGGATGGATGTGTGTTTCTAGGTGAATCTCATAAAAACATTTTTTTCATCAAAATAAAAACATCAAACATTTAACTTCAGAAATCAAAAAAGAAAAAACAATTTGAATATTCTTAAATGTCCCAAAAATAGACTTCTTTTATATGCAAAATATATTGATTATATTATTACAATATTATTTATTTTAGAAGCTTCTATTGGATGCACGTCATCAAACACTCGTTTCATAGCACTTATATCCAATCCCATTACCTGGATGTAGCGGAGAGCACTCCTCAAGACACTCAGATTGGAAGTTTTCTTTTCATCCACATTAGGAACGTTCTTCTTGAGGGTCTCAAAACATTCTTTCAGATGTGCTCGTCTGTGACAGAAAGAAAAGCACTTATCGTTCCGTTTCTTATGTTTTGTGCAAAGCAAGTGAGAGTTTCAACAGATGTTTAGGCAAAGCATTTTGGTGGTGGAAGTAACAGCAATGAAGAAGTCAAAAGGCAATTGCTTTGTAATATCATATTTGTTACTGTGGTTACTAGTAGGGCAAAGGCCTTCTAGCCAGAAAAAACAAATAGTGCACTAATTGCAAAGTGACAACAGTTAATGTGTCTGTGATCAGTCCAGCAACCATACAACTTACATTAAGGCTACTCAATGAATTTACAGTATCTGACAGAAGTGAGTACACCCCTCACATTTTTGTAAATATTTTATTATATCTTTTCATGTGACAACACTGAAGAAATGACACTTTGCTACAATGTAAAGTAGTGAGTGTACAGCTTGTATAACAGTGTAAATTTGCTGTCCCCTCAAAATAACTCAACACACAGCCATTAATGTCTAAACCACTGGCCACAAAAGTGAGTCCTGTTCTGAGTGGAACCTGTCCTGTTAAACCGCTGTATGGTCTTGGCCACCGTGCTGCAGCTCAGTTGCAGGGTTTTGGCAATCTTCTTATAGCCTATGCCATTTTTATGTAGAGCAACAATCCTTTTTTTCAGATCCTCAGAGAGTTCTTTGCCAAGAGGTGCCATGTTGAACTTCCAGTGACAAGTATGAGAGAGTGAGAGCGATAACACCAAATTTAACACACCTGCTCCCCATTCACACCTGAGACCTTGTAACACTAATGAGTCACATGACACCGGGGAGAGAAAATGGCTAATTGGGCCCAATTTGGAAATTTTCACTTAGGGGTGTACTCACTTTTATGGCCAGTGGTTTAGACATTAATGGCTGTGTGTTGAGTTATTTTGAGGGGACAGCAAATTTACACTGTTATACAAGCTGTACACTCACTACTTTACATTGTAGCAAAGTGTCATTTCTTCAGTGTTGTCTCATGAAAAGATATAATAAAATATTTACAAAAATGTGAGGGGTGTACTCACTTCTGTGAGATACTGTATATGCTCAGCTTCTGTTTGTCAAAATAAATAAACACAAAAATGCAAACAGAAGTTAACCCACCTGTTCTTTTCCAGCTTGTTGTGAACTTCTCGAGTTCCAGCCCTGCGGGAAAAATAAGTTCGTAAGTAAGCAAATAAGTATGTTGCAAATAAGTAGTTTACTGTAAAAAAAAATACGGTCACCGATCAATCTCATGTTATTTCAAACATTTTTTTCTTGTAGGCAACACAAAAGGAAAAATTTTTCATGCAGCTCTTACACAAACACTGACACCAAACACTGAGCAGGGGTTGTTCAAGCTCTGAAAAAACAAAAGATATAAAATTACGCAATAAACACTGCATAAAAAAACTCTAGGCTTGCTGTGCTAGGGCTGCACAATTCATTCAAAAATTCTAATAACCAAAAATATTAAACAAATTAATAATATAAAAATAGAGTTTACATTTATGTCTTTATTTCTTCCTTTTCAAATATTAATCCATCAAGCTTTTATTTTGGCGGAAAAAGCAAAAAAGCTTAAAGCATCTCTTTTGTTGACAACAGCCAGTTTATAAGCACTTCTCATTACAGTTTTGGAAAAATGGTTGGTGCATGGTGCGTTCTCAAAAGCACGTTATAAGCGAAGCAAACTTTGTGAACCGAGCCTCTCTGAGACACTAAAAACACTGGATCATGAGCTGCTTGCAAGCAAAAGAACACAGCGCCACACTTCATTCTGAAACATGCAGCACATATATGTATTTCATTAAATCTCACTAAGCCATATTGTGATTTCAGTTTTGTTTCGGTGATTCATACAGTTCATTCTCAATGACAGCTTTCAAAACTCAATCGGACTTTAAACTTTAAACTAAACGAGCCCCGATCGGTGACAAGAAGATCAACGTGTCTTGATTATTCATATTTTAAAATATGTAAATGATATTTAATGCTGCAACAGTTCTCAGCAAATATTCTCACATGATTGGAAGGAGTCAAAGAAACTACTTTTAGGGTGCTTTTTTGCTTTTTTTAACATCCTTGCGTTGTATGGAAAAGAGCAGCATGAACGTTCTCGAAATATCTCCTTTTGTGTTCCACATAAAACAAAGTCATGTGTGTTTAGAACAGTGTTTCCCAACCTTTTTTTTTTTTTTTTTAGCCACGGCACAGTTTTGATAAGTAAAGAATCCCACTGCACACCACTAAGCACTGAAATACAGCAAAATTGCACAAACATGCATTGCTTCAAATGGCATATTAAAACTGGATAATTTATTAAAAGTAGTACTCACATTTAAGGTGAAACTTGAGCTTAAGTCAGGAAGGAACACAAGGTCACAGGTAGCTTTATGTTGTTGGTGATGATAAAACAACAAATTTACATATCATCACTGTCGGGAGGAAACCTTGTATGTCCAAAACCACTACCACTTTCAGGAAATGTAAAAAAAAATCTTTTTTAAAAAAAATATATATATATTTTTTAATAATTAAACACTGCATCGTATTGTGGCTTTATATATGATCAGACACGTGCATGTTCCATTATAATATTAACATTTTATGAAAATCAAGCTCAAATGGAGTTACGAGGTTTTTGACCAGCGAATGGTGTTGATCTGTGTTTTGTCCGTCATTAGAATGGCCGCATCATCAACTTACAGGTTATAAAGTTTATTGTAGCTATATGGGCGCTCAGTTTTTTGTTGTTGAATACATTTGGCCAAAATCTCATGATTTTAAAAGATGAAGCGCTATGCACAGGATATATAGGCTAAAACAGTTACATTAGCTACACCTAGATGGCAAATGCTAAGACTCATCTCCACTCTTCAAACACACAAAAAGCATTAGCCTTCATAGACAGTGTTTTTTGAGTAAAGAAAATCCTGTACTTATTCAAACATCAGTTCTTTATTTAACCTTGCATCAGCGTATGAGCACTTCATTCTGACTGGATGGAGCTATGAGGTTTGGGTGACAGCTTGAATGGCGTTACGAGGTTTAGTCACAAGCTCTTCTGAATGCTTTTCATTGGTTAATTATTTGCAAAACAGATGTAAAGATGACCAATAGCACTGATTTAAAATAATAACACAATAGAGATAGAAAGTTCTGATCATTTTACACAGCACACCTGACAACCTGTCATGGCACACTAGTGTGCCGTGGCACAGTGGTTGGGAAACACTGGTTTAGAACGACATGAGGATGAGTATATCAGAAATCACTCATTTAGTTTGCAACCTACAAACACACACAGCATGACCTGAGGGGCAGCGTTCTTTCTCATCATGGGTCACCGTACAGGACAGCAGCCTACTTTTTAAAAATTGCAATCTCATAACAAAATAGCCAACCCAGTTTCAAGTGTGCGTCCTACAGTTTAATCTCCTCCACTTTCTTGTATATAGCCAAAAAACACGGCTCACCCTCCAGGTCTCCTTTTGCCATCTAGGTTGACCGGCTCTTCCACGACAACTCCGTTAGGCCTGGGCGGTTGGCCTGCCTGACCCTGGGCTGGTGCGGGCTGAGGTTGGGGTAGTGCTGGCTGGGGCAAGAGGGCGTGTTGCTGTGGTGGATGCTGGGCTGTGATGATGGGGGCTGGATACGGTTGCAGCAGCGCCTGCGTCTGTTGCAGCTGTGGCTGTGGCTGCGGCTTGGGACTGTTATTCGATGGAGGCAAGATGGTAGCTTCTGCTTTTATGTGTGCGATCAAGTGACGATGTTGCTGCTGCTGCTGCTGTGGAGGGGAATGGGCGTCCTTGCCATTAGGGCTGAGGAGGGGGGCTGCTGGTGGGGACAGGGCTGTGGCCAAGGGTGTGACCACTGGCATTGAGGAGGCTGTGTGAAGGGTCGAAGCAGTCTGAATGGGAGGGGCCGCAGGGTTGGCTGGGACCACCGGGATAGGAATGACAGCTACCGGAGGGTGGTGCTGGTGGTGGCGGTGTGGCTCGAGCCGCATGTCGTCGACCCAGGTCACATGGTTAATTTGGACAGACTGGATAACAGGGGTGGAGAGCTTCTGCTCAGCCTCACGGGATAGCAAGGCCTTCTCTCGCCGCTCCTCCTCCACTGTAGAAAATAAAAAGATCGAAATTATTGTTATGCACAAAGAAAGACGAAATGAAGGCTAAAACTTGGATATACTATTTGAGAATAATACACTGTATCTCGAATTATGTAAACTTTGGGATGTTGTATAAAAATGCTGTACGGAAACACCAAAATGTGAATACATATTCCAAAATGTGCAAGAAAAAAAAAAGTATACATTTGCTTGCAGTGGACACGTATTTAATAAACTACTGGAAACACATTTACAGAATAAATTCCCAGATGATCACAAAAAAAATGGCATGTGAAAAAAATGTATTCACTCATGACTGGTTGCTTTTACCCCTTAGAACTGTCTGAAGATTGTGCAAACAAAAATGCTCTGACATTCTAAACCACAATTCATTTACTGCATTTAATAAAAAGCCTACAGCTTCTGTTTCCATTTATATTTTGCAGTTTCCTAACACATGGGATGGAATCGCTGCTTGATCCGCAAATAGTTTTGCGGTATTCTCATTTGTTGCATAAATTAAATTTGCAGCTTGAATGGAAACTGTTATTATCTTTTTTTTTTCATACTCACTTGAGATTCTAATTAGAAAGAGACAGAATCACTGCTTGATCCGCACATAGTTTTTGTGGTATTCTGATTTCTTGCATAAATTAAATTTGCAGCTTTAATGGAAACACTGTTGTTATTTTTTTTTCTTGACTCTCACTGGAGATTCTGATTTCTTGCCTAAATTCACAGCTTGAATGGAAACAGTTAAGGCCCCGATATACTTAAAGCAAAATCAAAGAACAAACTGGTGTGACGTCATTTTGAACAAAATCAAGCTAAAACTAAATTAGTTTAGAGTTGTCAGAAGTTCGAAATAGCTTGCCAAAGCAAACTTTATTAACTTTATTCACCAGGCTTATTAGTAATTATTAGCCAATTTCAGCTTTTTCCAATTACCAAAAAGCCTTTGTGTCAGTTCAAAAATATACGACACCCATGCTAATATTATATCAAAAACTATTTCTAATTTTTAGTGATTTGAGTAAATATATTGTATGAAATACTTCTACACAAAATTGCTGAAATTAAAGAAAATCTAATTTGATGTGATCAAATGTATCGTGTCAAACCCTGGTGTGGGCCATTGAAAAAAAAAAAACAATTACTTTTGTCCTTAAGAATGTAACAGACTGCTTTTCTGCAATAATCACTGACTGTCATAATAAAAACAAAATGTTTTTCTCCGGGTCTCGTCTTGCAGTCATTAATTTTCCTCAGACTGAAATATATTTTATGAAATTCACATTCATGTTTCTCTGATGTGGTTGCCTGATTCATTAATAGCCTGCACAAATATGCACAAATTTCAAAGGGCGATTTACCATTTACTATCCAGATATATGGCATAGCTCTGTGTAAAAAAATACATTTGTGAAAGAAGAGCAAACTAAACTATAGCTATAACTAATGAATATCAGCAGCAATACTACAGATTAATACCAATTTATAGATCAGTAATGGAACTAATTAGTGCTTGTCTAGGCTCTGACTAAGAAGCGCTCGTGGCTGTGAAGTGTAAATTATTAATGAGAAGCTGCAGACTAACAGAGTAATTTAATACATCAAGACAGTGTGTGAAATTCATATAACAGGGCTCAAAACCTGTGGTGTAGCTATAGTTTTCAATTTAAAAAAGAAAAGTAGGGAGCAGTAAATCATGACTCCATGTCCAAATTAGGGTGGGGTGTGAGCTAGCTGTCCTGGATGGTCTGTCTCTTTAAGAGAGAAGCCCCAGTAAGAGTCTTGCCTAGTCTCCAGCTCTACACTGACGTCACACAGAAGTCTGCATGAAAAGCCAAGAGCTGGCGTGGGGAATCTGAGACCGTGCCGTACCATCTATAGGCTAAAGTGCCCCCACCATTCGATGATTTCCATGATTGATGGACAGACCTATTGTTTAGCCCGTCGATCCATATTCAGTTCCAGCTGTCCAAAGTGTCTTTGAGCCAAAACTGTCATTCCTGTGCAGGAGAAGCTGCATCTTGCGAATGCGAGCACGCCGCAGACAAAGGGGTGACCTGATGCAAAGCGTTCCTGCACAGTTCAAACCACAACATGCGGGAATCTTCCTGCATCAGCAGGAAGAATGATATTGATTGTGAAACACGTTCTCAGAAGCCTTCAAAACGAAAGAATGCTGAGATCAATATGTTCAGTCCTTGCATATTTCTCCATTACATAACAGAAGATAAATACAAACCGAAATGCCGTTTCTCTTGACATTTACATGCGTACAAAGAAATGAATAGCATGTTAGGAATGGAATCACAAACACTAATGTGTCATCGTGCAAACATAACACAGCCAGGCTAATAAGTTCTGAAAAGCTCATGAGAGCGCCATCAATTGCTCTCTGTAAATACGCATGTAAAGCTCTTAAGACTTCACTTAGGACACAGATAGGATATACCAGGGATCCTCAAATCTGGCCCACGAGATCCACTTTCCTGCAGAGTTTAGCTCTAACCCTAATCAAACACACCTGAGCATGCTAATCAATGTCTTCAGGATCATTAGAAAATCACAGGTAGCTGAGTTTGATCAGGGTTGGAGCTAAACTCTGCAGAGCATTTGAGGAACCCTGGGATATACTATGGTGGTCCATAGGCTTTAAGAGTGTGCATTATGAACATGGCACTGTGTAAAAGGGACAAAGGAAACTTCTAAAGGAACCTTTCAAAATTACATTCCATTTTCAAAGGCTAATGTGGAAATCACGACCAAATATTCTGAAACAAACTAGACCAGAACAGCGCAAAGAGGCTTTGTATCAATTGCAATGAACTGTACTTGCATAAAAATCACTGACTAATTCATTATGAACAATAAAATCAAATGCAAACATGACATTTCATTTAACAACAAACTAACCCATTTATGACTGTGTGGGTCTGGACAACTAGTTAAGAACCTTTCACGTCTTCTTTAACACTCAATATTAATATATTTCAGACACTAGTTCAAATACAAAGTCCACAGAGCTCAGACAGTAAGTGAAAGCGTAACCAGGTTTGATGGTATAAAAACTGAAAGGAAATTCTCTTTGTTGTTATGCAATAAATAGCTTTTTTTAAATGTATTTTTAAATAAATTTAGGGTATCATTCTCATCCCCTTTAACATAAAGCCTCACAAACAGTTTTTAATACCGCACATTTGAGCTTACATGTAATTTTATTGATCTAGTACATGGTCAAAGATTGTGTAAGTGTATGCAAAGTTTGCATATTTGAATAGAACCTTTAAAGAGAAAGACCTTGCAGAGATGTTCAAAAATATGCCAACTGCACTTATTGTTCTACAGCCTTTTTAACTGTATGCCAAAAAATTAAACAGTCTCCAAAAGAGTAAATCAGTATGTCAAGCTTTTACTTGGAGATGCATGAAAAATGCACATTATATAACTTCTGCATTGAGGGAGGGTGGCGTTGCCCTATTTTCTCCCCAGTTGTGACCTGGGAGAGAGGGAGAGGGAGTGGGGAGTTGGTGTCTGGCGCGCACGTGTTTGAAGAGGGCGGACTTTCAGCACGCGGTATTTGCTGTGGGTGTGGCTTTACTGACACGTCCCCTCGAGAATGAAACAAAAAGCCCCCCCGCTCTGTTTAAAGCGAAAAATAAAACGCCAGTTAAACCTTACATTGTCTGTTTTATGGAGTTTATGGAAAACAAACAAAAAAGAGATTAAGCAGCTAATAACGAAGAAGTGTGATGGGAAAAGTAGGCTGGTCTTGAAAGTCATAAGTGAGATAACCACTCGGCAATGTCATAATGTAAAAAAAAAAAAAAACATTGCCACCGCCCAACGGATAGGAAACACGACGTACTCTACTTTTAGCTAACCTGCTTATAAATTAATTGGTGGGTAAAAATGGTTATTAAAATTGTAAGAATTCTACCCAGCCAATATAAATGCAAAAACGTGTAACTTAATGTGTCTGACAAAAATACGACGCGCCATATACTAGGATCTGTCGGGGTAAATGTTCCCACCCACCGCTGCGCTACTGAGCGAGTATAGTAGCACACTAAATATAGCATGGATTTAACCCGGAAACCGAGTGAGCGAAATATGCCCTAGTCACGAAGACTGCACCCTACAAACAGTGCAAACCCTTGGACATTACCACTGAGACAAAGAGCTCTTGTTCGCAATGCTTATAATAAAAGGCTGATTTGCAGTTTTTTTTTTATTTTTAAAGAAAATATAACTGTTATTTATCTTGAAGTGTGCCGGTATGAAAATACAATTTGCTGGGTAAAATCCCAAATCAGTTCATACATATCTAATTGATCCTGTAGATCTGTGCAATCACCCAGTTCCCCCCCGCCCCGCCTCGCCTTACCACGTGTAATCTGTTGTTGCTGGGCTTGCCACTCCAAATACCTGGCCGCTTCCAATAGAGTATCGATACTCATTTTGAACACCGATACAATACGTTCCCGTTAAAAATTTATGCAAGCCCCCGGTACAGATATATGTGGTGGGTTAAATCACAGTATAATCCACTGGCTTCCAAAGACAGTCATAAGACATCCAGGGCGCTCCCGAAATTCATCAGAAACACATTACTTCACTGGCAACAAGATGGCGATTGGAGTAACAGAAAATACAACAAGTCGAAAGGCATACCTTTCAAGGTCCGCCCTCGCCAGAGCTACTCCTCCCTCATACTACCAGTGATTAAAAAGTAGGGCAGAACACGCTGTCACGCTAAGCGGTAGGATCGGGAATCTATACCGAACGTAATCTCACAAATGAGATCGAAATGTATATATAAAGGATCAAGACTTCAGGGAGAGATTTATATGGCACGACAGACGCTGTTTAAATGTGTTTTCGGTCGCTTATTAGTGCATAAAATAAGGAAATAGTGTGAAACGTCTACGGAATCCATGTACCGGGTTTTCGCGGTAGCCCTACCCTGCAGTACATTAGCACATGATTAAAACATGTCGATGAGAGGGAACCAATGGGCGTGGAGAACAACAAGGCATGGTGTCTGTCCACATGGGCAGCCGCTAAAGGCTGAGCGCGGCTCATTTGCATGGCGAGACCGCGTATGGCAAGCCGTGTTACATTTATTCCTCTTAGCCTCTCTATTTTTGTTGCTAGGACTTGTTTAATTGCTAGAAAGTAAAACTAGTATTTTAAATTTCACTAGTGACTACTCCTTCGCTAGCAGTCACTATCTCAATGGTAACAAAATGCAGTTTGTGACATTTAATTCTATGAGGATGTGCTTCAGATATCAACCGTTCACTTCTGACTAGTATGTAGTTCAATTGTTGTTATGTATTCCAATTTTATTCCATGGTCTGTCTGAATACTGGATTCTGATTGGCTGGTCAGCAACGAGGTGCTACATTATATTCCCCAGCAACGAGGTGGTAAAATCGCTGTTTTTGAAGTAATTGTTTGTACAGAGAGACGCGCAGACGCAGCACGCAGGTACACACAGCTGTCATCTCTCTCTGTCTCTCTCTCTCTCTGTCTCTCTCTCTCAAACGATCGTTCGATAATTAATTAAAATACATGCTATAATTCATTCAAATAAATGTGGTCTTACAGCACTATTTCATCTCTGTGTATGATTTGAAGCGGGCAGAATGCTAGCGCTAACGTGCCGTAACTGACGAAAATAACTGTCATTTTTACCCATTCGGTCAAATATTGTGCTGCAAAGAGCAATACTAGTTTTAACTTGTCTATAACTTGGCAAATGACCATGGAATAAGCGGGATAATCAACGGCTAGCCATGCATTAAAGCATTTGAAATGCACTTCAACCTCCGCTTCGCGTCGGGTGGTTCTGGACGCGTCGTGCATTTAAAATCCTTTAATGCACGACTAGCCGTTGATTATCCCTTACTTATTCATTAGCTACTATACTTATTTCTTAGTTATCAGTAACGCCACTAGTTTTTAGTATATCCTTTGAACTTTTTCTATCCACTTGTTTCTAGTAACATTTCTTGTCTCACTAGTTAGAATCAGATTTTTTAAAATGGTCGTATGTACTAGTTGAAATGACTACTTCATAGTTCAATTAAAAATGTTGCAAGAAATTAAAATGTTACACTTTCTAATTGATGTTTTTATTCAGTTAGTACTGGAAACAACTAGTTGCTATTGCAATAAGTACTAGAAAAAGTAGTTAACTGAAAGAGATACTAGTCACTATTGTATTACTACTACTAATTAAGAAAAATATGTACTAGTAACAAAATATATACTGGTTTTATCTTTGAGGAAGACATGTTTAACCAGCTTGCCATAGAGCGTGCGCCTGCCTCGCTGTCTTTGTACCTGCCAATCATCCTGAACGAGTGTCGAAATGGCCACGCCCAGATCGTGGTTTAGCTTTTGGGTAGACAATGTTCTCACTGTATACTGACGGAAACAAAACGCTAGAATCTCTACGAAGAATGCGAATGTATTCTTCTTTGTATTTGCATGCGGTAGTCCTGTACCAGCAGGTTTGTCTGATTAGTTTAGTATATCCTGCAAGTAGGCTAATAAAAGTTCTTAAGCAAACGAGGGCGCGGAACAGACGCAGTCGTTACTGTCACATTCAGCTGATTTAGTTTTTTCACGCCAGCTCTGTTAAACGGAATGAACAAATTAGTTTTTTTTTTCAATAGGCCTAATTCTGAACATTTATAAAGTAATGTAAAAAAAGTAACATCTCTGAACGAGCAAAAACTTTCGTTATACGCAAGTATGCAGACGCTTCTGAAACTTGACACTTCATTCACATCTGGAAAGCTGTTCAGTAGCCTGCTTAAACATAATTATTTAAATAATATTTCATTTAAATAACACAACGTCTTATACATTCAAAAACTTAGTATCATTGCTTTAATTATTAATATATTACTCAAGACTCCCAAGATTTTTAAACATAACATCATGAATACTTCCAAGTTACTGCACGATGAAAGGACCTCTTTCTATCTTAGATGGCCTGAATCCAGAATTTAGCCAGTTGAAATGATAATCCACAATATATTTATATATTTCACAATATAAAGACTTTTACATTTTTTTACTATTTTATTATTCATTATTGTGAAGAAGCAGCTTGTTTTTATGGTGCTGTGGCTGGTGTCATGCTGCCATCTCTATGAATGAGCACTTGCATGGCAACAGACTGTGATTGGCTGATTTGTAGGGATACCCTAAATGACTAGCACAGTCAGAGCCTCTCCTCCAATCAGCACTGAGCTCAGAGCTGCGTCAAACATAATACACACACATACAAATACACACATACATAGACAGTCAACGTTAAGTGCATGCCTGTGTATGCAAAGCGCAGGCAGATGCCAACACATGCAGCTCATGTAATAGACAGCACAAACTTTACTAACCATACTCAGTATGCAGCACAGATAGTCTGCAGTCTGACTGCCATTCACAGCCCCTCCCAGTGACTTATTACTGTTGAGATGCAGTGTTGGGGAAAGTTACTTTTAAAAGTAATGCATTACAATATTGCGTTACTCCATAAAAAGTAACTAATTACGGTACTTAGTTACTTTTTATGGAAAGTAATGCGTTACGTTACTTTTGCGTTACTTTTAAAATCTGGACAGGGCTTGCTTGTTTGTTTTTAAAATAAAAAAGTTCTATTTTTGGCAAATATAAAAGCCTTTTCACACCAAAAGTGAAATGAATAAGCCTCAGGCTGACGGGAAAGTAAATTTACGTCCGTACAGTAGAATACAGAAGAAGACATTTCAACAAACTTCAGCAATAAAAACGACACACAAATGTTTGTCTAGAGTAATTTGTGCTTATTCGTACAGTTGAACTGGATCATCGAAGGTCAGAAACAAAGACATTGGTTAATAGAATGTGGTTAAATACATAAAGGATATTTGTGTTGTTTAACATTTAATTATTGCAGGTTTGCGTCATATTCTGTTACATTATTTTTATTCATTTTGAGGAATACTGAATCTGTGTGTTTTTTTTGTGAGTGAAATGGATGAATGCATATTCATATTTATTTTAGAACTAATCTGATTTAATCTGATAACATCTGATTTCTCTCAACATGGGCA
>NW_015661883.1:28249-38112 GCF_001515625.1 Sinocyclocheilus rhinocerous | reverse complement strand
GTCGTGTCGTATGATCATGTTTTTTAATGCAAGTCCTCCCTCTAGTGGTATGCTAGCAATATAGCGAGAGAGAGAGAGAGATTAAAAGATCTCATTGAGAAAAAAGTATTTACATTATACCCCAAACATGCTGCAAATATACCTATTACAATTGCTATTACAATGATGCTAAGCATGCTAATAACTTGATACTTCTTGTGCCAACAATGCCATAACACCGAATTCTGCATAGCTTATTCATGTTAATTACTGTGCACCTTTAGCCCCGACAGCAGGGGTGCTTTTTACCCCAAATACCATACTTTTACATATTTTTTTCGTTATTTAAAAACTGTTGCTTTATTAATTATATTAAACAAAACTGAAAATCATAAAGAAGACATTTGTCTCAAAATATATGCATTAATTTTAGTGATTTTCATTTGCTACTTAAATCTACATAAAAAAAACACACACAAAATATTAGATCAAGCAAGCACAGAATCAACTTTACACTGCTGCGCGCGATCGCGTCAAGGATCAGACAAATATACACGTGCATCTTGAAAAGCGGATGTTTTGGAAAGTGCTACGCCACGTTTTTGTGCCATCTAGTGGTTTAGATGAAAATAATATCAAAGGCACCTTTAGCCCCGTTGTACCCTACTATATTATGGTGCATACACAGCAAAATGACGAAAATAATAATAATTTTTTTTTTTTTACATTCAATTTTACTTGATTTAATTAAATAATTTATATTGTATTTGTAAGCTCTTTTTTTCACAATTGTTGTTGAATAAAACTGAATACCCTCAGGGTCATGGACCACCTGTTGTGTCGACAACACCTATTTTGGATGAAATGTTGCATTATTCCTACAAAAGAGTGGCAATATTTTGGCCACTATTGTAGATGAAAAAAAACAACAACAACAGATGGGCTGATGTATATTTACAGATATTTTATTATTTTAATTATGTTGCAAACAATGACATCAAGATATACTGATGGACAGTTATTTATTTATGTGAGTGCACGAGTGTGTCAACAGTGAGACCACAAAAAGCAGAATGAAGTCCTCGATATTGGGGATTCTCAGTACAGTAACAAGGCAGAGAAAGCGAATAGCTGGAGTCAGAGTCCGCTGTGTGCTCACAGACAGGAAGTGACGTCCACACACACACACACATCCAAAGATTCTACATACACAGCTTTGGGATGGCAGTGGTTGGGCATACATGACTCTACTGTTGGAAACAGTACGCTGCGGACCAGCAAGCACAGCAAACTACTCACCACTGATGTAGTCTTATAAGTTACTAACTGTTGCCTTGTACTGCAGCCAGTGGAGAAATTTTCAAACTCGCTCCGTCTGTCTGCCCCATTAATCTGATCAGGAGGCCATCTTCCTATAAATGTGTTCATAGAAAACACATGCACACCTTAATAGTTAACACACACAGAGCAGCCTATAGATATTGCACGTCGATCTATGGTGGAGGTGTCGTCCTCAAACTCCACAAGGTCCAGGACAGTGCCTTCCTCTGCAATGCCAAAAACCTCACTGAATCAAGAGAGACTGACTAGATAGCTCAAGGTCACTGAGCAGTACCACAGAGTACGTCAAAAAGCCTGTATGGGCAATGTCTCGTGAAGTCTTCACAAACGCGCGGACAGGCAGCAGATGGTGCAAGCAAGCAGCAGAATGACAAAGCAATGAAAGCGCTATATCAATGACGAAGGGTGTTACGCAAGAAGGGGTTAATGAAACCTATGACCGAATTAAGTCATTTTCGAGAATAGTGAAGCAGAATGTGGGCAGTCCGAGTGAAATCTGGGAGTAGCAGAGGTACTAAATCAGACTGTGTTGGCGATGGAGGGTGTCAGAATTATATCCTTTGTACACACACACAAAAAAAAAAAGAGAGCGAGAGAGAGAGAGAAACAAAATGTAAACCCTATTTTTCCAGGGACAAGTGCACTTTACCGATTCATGTCCTTATAAAAGCAATCCTTTTCTCGTATTGTGTTTTCTGCACTTCTTTTCAAAGGGGATCGCATGTAGATTTGCCAAAACGGCCTCAAAAGGTCTCAAACCTGTTTTGAGAACGGAAAAGGACTTCGTGGATGAGCTGTGGATGAGAATGGTTCAATAATGTGAACCGAAGTTGTTACCTCTTCTTAAAGTGACGCATGTCAAATGAGAATCTTCTTGTAAAGGGGAGAACTAAGCATCCAGGCGTTCATATGGTTAAATTACATTACAGACCCCCAGAACAGACAAGTCAAGCTGTTCATCTTCAGTCAGTTTAAATGTTTAAAAGTCTTTCTTTTCTTTAAAGCAGAATGTGACAATCATCGGGAAAGAAAACATAAACGTCCAACAGAACGGTTTTGAGGGCCCTGTATCCTGAATTCCCCAAACAGCATCATTCTGCCTTCTGTTCATAAACGCTTGAGGTGAGAGCAACACCTGTGCTCTGCATCCCTACGGTACTTTAGATGAGGAGAAGCAAAAATTTACAGTATACAAGGTTTGGATTCACCATGCAAGAATACTTGTTTTACTTTTTACTTATTTCTGTTTTTTCCTTGTGAGTGTGTTGTGTAACATTTAATAAGCTCAAACTACATCCAGAGTAATTTACATAAAAGGACAATAGTTATTAGAAGAGAGCTGGATGAGGTGGTAACCATAGTAATGAGTGCATCCTGAAGAGCAGGTGTGGGAGTGGCCAAAGTGGTGGCGTTGGTGGGGAAAGGGAAGGGGCGGAACCTATGGCGATCAGCGACATTCCCACACTTTGACCGTTTGATCTACACTTCCTGTCACCACGTAAGGAGAAGTCTTGTGGAAATCTGTGGAAGAAAGGATGAATATTTCAGGATGAAGATTTGATAGTGTAATGAGACCAAACGTCACCATTTCGTTTCAAGAATTTCCAGGCAACAACGTCTGCTTGGCTTACCCAGAGAGGTAACAAAGTGTTCATGGGCACTCAGGGTCTTCATGCAGCGCTTGTTCTTATAGTCCCAGATACGAAGGGTCTTGTCATCAGCGCAGCTCACTACGAATCTCCCACCAGGATGGAACAGCACTCCACGTACCCAGTTATCATGACCGACCTGAGAGGCCAGAGAAGTAAAAGATGAAAGAAGAATGATAAATTGTGAATAAGAGCTCAGAATTTGCCATATGATTCAGTATAATCTGATCTAATAAAAGGGGAGAATCACTTCAATGTGTATTTGAAAAAGCGGTTTGCTTATATTTCACCAATCCATCAAATACAGAGCAGTAATACAGTACATGTTCAGAATATGTATAATACTCAAGTATTCCAATGCAAAGTTTCTATATGCATGGAATACTGTGAATACATTTGACCAAAATGTGCAATATAAAATAGAACATTGTACTGGGTGCTACACCCCACAATGCAATGCAACTTTCCATTAACAGCATGAGAAATAAAGCAGAAGGGATCAACTGCTACTTTAAATGTCTCCTCTTTAACTCATTATTTAACTGGGCTGTTATTGACTCCTTGCATAAACAAAATTGGATTCAAAAATATAACATTTTTGTTTCCAGAAATCATGAACTCAAATTCAACATAATGACATAATGTGACAATGTAATATACTACTGTCTGAAAATATTGATCATTGAATAAATGTATGGTAGACTATTTCCACCATGAATAAGAAAAAAAAGCCATGTTTTGGTAAAGTCATTAATTATGACACAAGATTAAATTATTTTGTAATAACATTATAAAATGTGTCAAAATTATGACATATCAAGTCATAATGAGATAAGCTGAAACTGATAAGCAATTATGACCAAAAGTCAAATTTATGACACAAAAAGTCATAATTACGAAAATGTCATCATTTTGAAAAAACATTCCGACTTGTCAGGTATGACTTAGCATCTCATAATTTCAACTTGTCAATGTTTTTCTCATAATTATGACAGTGCAGTCACATTTCAACAGGAATCCACATAATCAGGAATTCACACAAATTTCCCATGCAGATTTCGCAACAGGTTCAAGTCACCGTGTTGACCAACAGAAAGTTGCTTAGTTTGAAAGTGACTTCTGTGTGAGCCGTGCTTCATACATCATTACACTGTGACTGATAATAGACAAAGGACCTTTCTTGATGCCTGAAAAATTTCACAAATCTCATAATTTAGTATAAAAATTTTATAATTTTTATTTACAACTTATGACAATATCAACATTTTATCTCAGAATTATGACTTAGTATCTCATAATTTCAATTTATGTCATGATGAGGTCTTGTATCTTCAAGTTTGACATATGTCATAATTATGATTTAACAAAACATTTTTTTCTATTATGTGGCAGAAATGGGCTTCCATAGTGCTTTTTTTAAATTTTTTATTAAGTATGCAGTAAGCAGTATTTTGTTTTTTATTCTGAACACAGACAGTGTGACTATAGATATCATACAATGAAGCTGCCTGAACTATAGCTTAACTCACCAGTGTCATAAGGCACATGCCAGTACTTATGTCCCACATTTTAATGGTCTTGTCTCTGGATCCAGATAACAGGAATGGCCCAGGCTTTCCACTTTTCTTGTTCTGCAAGAAGAGAGTAAACATGACAAATTATTAAAAGAAGACAATATATCTTTCTAGAGTATCACGATTAGGGATGGGTATCGTTTGCATTTTATCGATACCGATACCGCTTATCGATACCGGTACTTATCGATAGTGTTATCAATACTATTTGGTGCAAAAAGATATGAAGTGAAAAGCGGTTTAAAATTTCAAGTTATTGTATTACTACTGAACTTTATCAACTGTATTAAAGTTCTTCAGTCAAGAGCAGTGAGTTTTTTTTCTCTTTGTGTTTTATTTTATTAACATTAAAGGAATGGTTCACCCAAAAATGAAAATTGTGTCATCATTTACTCACTCTCAAGTTGTTTCATCTGCCTTTGACATGTGTGGTTTGTATGGAAACCTCTGCTCCAAACTCAAACGCTTCTCACAGCGCTGTTTAGTGGTCTCGTGATCGAGATCAGTCAGCGAGTAAACGCATTTGTTCTGAGCTCGCGCTACGCTGTCTTTAGGCAGAGCTAACGGTCCGTGCAGCGCGGTTCAAACGAGTCGCGCTCTTCCGCTTTTGACGCGTTTAGGAATTCGTGTGCGCTAAAGAAATGAGAGTGCATATGAGTTATCAAATTGATATCACTCGTGTTTTACTGCTACATCTGGTCTAAAATTTTGTGTTTTTATTGACATTTTGAAACTGCATAGGCCTATTTTGTAAATTATGCTTGGCGGGCCATATATAATATAGACTATTAAGACAGCTGCGGGCCGCTTAAAATTAATCCATGGGCCACATTTGGCCCACGGGCCGTAGTTTGGACACTCCTGCTTTAAAGACAAGCGGCAGCATGTTTAGTACTGACTATTAAGACAGCTGCGGGCCGCTTAAAATTAATCCATGGGCCACATTTGGCCCACGGGCCGTAGTTTGGACACTCCTGCTTTAAAGACAAGTGGCAGCATGTTTAGTACTGCCGCTTTAAGAGCTGCACGCATCTGTTTTTCTCTCAACTGTTTACTTTCACTTTAGACATAATTAACTGTGTTTATATGTAAATCTTGTGTGTTTTTGACCGTATTAGCACAATCAGACGATAAGATAACCAAGTAATCAGGTGCTGTTTGACCGGCCTTTTAGTGTACGGACGCTTTGGGTGTACGCGCTCTGAATAAGCACATGTTAGAACAGCACCCGAATAAAACGTTTAACCGGCAAGGCCTTAAAGCATGCAGAAATAATGTACTTTTGTGATTGCGAATAAGTCTCGTGAACTCTACCGAATCAACATTTGATGTGAATGTGTCTCGCGAGTTTCAGTTGGAGCTGGAGCCGCGAGACATAATACAGTGCATTGCTTGAGATGTTGTATTTTGTTAGTAAATGTTTCATTATATTACTAGTGTTGCCTCCTTTGTTCACTATTACACTACTGCATATATTGCATCTGATACTCTCGTCGCCTAGTTTTGTAACGTGAGCCCACACTTTCAAACATTTCACTCTTGCCACGATGACTAATCGCACGCAAACACACACAGCACCATGTGCATGGATATCACGCACACATCGGGCAAACGTCGGCCACATCATTCAAGTGAAGGAAAATGACAAGCAGCAGCTTCTAATTCATCGTTAACATTGAAGTATAGGGATAAAAAACAACGCAAGTATCGATAACAGTATCATTTGTCCTGAAGCTATCGGTATTCCGGTATTGACCCAATTACGTACCGGTCCAAAAAAATACCGTTCTCGGTACCCATCCCTAATCACGATGATGCAGAAAAGGGAAAAAGAGGGAAAGCTCTAGGGCTGCCCCGCTAAGAGTCAACTAAACATTAGTCGACTAAAATTTTATTAGTTGGTTAGTTGCAGAAAAAAAAAAACGGTCATTGTCAATGACAGATAGTTAATGGCTGGTCCTTGAAGTAATTACAGTATATCGGGCAGAAAATACAAACGTTTGCCTATCATTCATTGACCTCAAATATGGCTTATCATTTGAAACTGAAACATGCAAAGTAGTAGCAAATTTACATGGCCGTTTGCTCTAATGTTACCCTAGATAAATGTGCACTGTTGGGCGCATATCCAAGTGTTTGTGCGGAGTGTGGAAGCTGTTACGCCTTGTTTACATTGCACATGTCCGCTGCGCATTACGGCTCCGACAAGGTTTTGTTCCATCCTCCACGCGGTGCCAACTCACACCAGGAGCATTTCAGAAGCGAAGCAACCGGATTTGCGAGACCACGAGATTTGCTTCTCTGACATTTGTTCTTGATTTTTCGTGTTTTTTCTTGATTTTTGGGGTTCTACCATGGTTAAGTTGACTAAATGGTAATGTTTTGTCCGGTTTAATTGTGTTTATTGCCATGTCCTGCTTTGTTGTGCTATAGCCTATAGACAAAGTTAATAAACTTAAAAGTCCAGTTATGAACAACAAGGATAAAAGATTTGTAGCTGTGTTTTAGTCTGCACAGCGTGTTTATTTTGTATTTTAACTGTGCGGCTTGGACGTGGTGTCCGTCAAAAATAGACTAGGCACCTATCTTTAGTGAAGCAGCATGGAGAGCCGCTTCCGGGACTCTTCTAAAACGTGCCACAGTGTGGCACGGCTGGTATAAACACAAGCACTGACTAGAGTGGCCGCAATCAGCTCCGTTGGCCATTTCAGAGCCGTAACGCGCTGCAGACGTGTGCAGTGTAAATAAGGGGTTAGTGTGCTACTGCATGACTTGGAGGCGTTGGCACGATCACTGGCATTTTTTCTTGATAACAGTAAGAATATAAGAATAATACATACACATGATCAAGGGTCTACTTTTATTTGATGAGCAATTAATCGCAACATGAAAATTTGATACCGGCATATCCATAATTTGCACACACTCATAATATCAACAAGACATTGTGCTTTTGTAAATATAAAAAAAACAGGATGCGCTATCTGACGTCTCTGTCTCCATGCATTGGAGTGTGGCACAAAACCCATGCACGTCACAACTCAACGTATAGGCAATTTGCCTCAGATATAAAATAAATGTGTGATCAGTTAGTTGACTAGAAAAATCTTTAGTCTTGGGCAGCCTTAGAAAGTTCAACACTATGTACCTCAGAGCCTGTAGCCTCAGATATGGTGGGGTGTGCGCTCTCAGGGGCCCAGGAAATACACTCCACCACGTGCTCGTGCTCCCGCAGCTCCGCCTTGCACTCTTTGTTGGCCACCACCCACACGCGCACCGTCTGGTCATTAGAGCAGCTGGCCAACAGTGTGCCATCTTGATTGGGCCGGACCATACGCACCCACTCCCTGTGACCCGTGAACGTCTTCACACAGTAACTGACGCAAGAGAGAGAATCATTATACACTGACACACAGAATGTTTTGTATTGCTTTGCAAAAAAAAATACGAATAATGTAATTACTTGTCTTGAGTCAATAACATCGGAAAAAACTACAAGACATTCAGAGCAATACATGTGACTCATTGAAATCCTTGCAGAGTACAGATTCAGATCACAATTAGCCCACACAATGCACTTATGTATTACTCACCCAGTGGCCACCTCCCACATTTTAATGGTCTTATCCCTGGAAGCAGACACTATGTGATCACCGTTGGGCATGATGGCAACTGACGACACATTGTGATCATGTCCTGAGGATGTGAGGAAGACGAATGAGATATGGAGTGCAAGGAAACGCTTAGTTACAGTTAGTCTCAAGCAACTGGACTTTTGACTTGTGGCATAACCATCCAATGTCAAAAAAAAACAAAAAAACCTGAATCCTCATTTGAAGTATCTAATGTCATTTACTGACCGATGTAAAGGACAAGACTTATGGCATATGATTAAAAGAGGCACCTTTTGTACTTGAGAGAGAGATTAAAGCTGTCATCCTGGTTAATCCTGCCCCCAAACTAACCTTTACCCCTCCCCCTGGACCAACCGGCCCTGTCTGTGTCTCAGCGTCCAGAGAGAGGATTTTCCAGTTCACTAAGGATCCCAGGAAGCTTTAAGCCTATATTGGAAGTAGCTGCAGTACATGGCGGGTCAAAGGCCATTTAAGGAATTTCTTCCAGCAGTAGATTTGAATAATGGTAATAATGTGGTAGCAAATGCAGGAAATATGTACCGTGCATGGTCCTGATGCACTCAAAACCCTGGAAGTCCCAGAGTTTGATGGTCATATCTGCAGAACAAGAAGCCAGCAGCTTTCCAGTCTGATCAAAGGAGATGTCCTGCACTGAGTCAGTGTGACCCTTCAGGGTGCGCTCGAAATCCCCAGCCTCGTAGTCCCAAACCTGCAAAACAACGTAATGCAACATACTTACACACTTGCTTCAAAGTTATTCAAAATAATAATAATGTTGCACACTTTCAAAAACAGTTTGTGTAGCTTAAGTAAATCATCTGAGCACTCTGGTACTTTCAGAGCAGCACAGAGAATATACTTTTCAGAATCAAAAGATTTAAATTTTTACAATTTTTCAGAGACCACACCAATACAATTCTGGACAAAACCCATAGCCAATAATAATAATAATAATAATAATAATAATAATAATAAATATTATACATTATATGTAATCAAATAAGAATATATAATAAATTATATACTATATACAAGAATAAGTGTTCAATAACTGATATGATCTGATAACACATATACACAACATTAATGATCCCAAACTTTTGAACGGTAATGTATATGAAATTATGAAAAGAAAAAAAGAAAAAACTAGGGATGCACCGAATGTTTGGCAACCGAAATTATTTGGCCGAAAATAGCAAAAAAAGCTCTCTCGGAATAAGCGAAAAGACCAAATAAATTGTACCGAACAATGACGCGACGAGATCAAATAGAGGCGCGCGCTAATGCAGCAAACATGACGGCAGTGTGGAAACAGCTGTCCGAGAAAGACGCAAAAATCATTACAAGCATCGACAGCGAGAGACTGTTTAGTATTGCATCGCATGTCTTCGATGAGAAGAGAAAGGGTGGTTGTTGCTGATGGTTGTATGATGATTAAAATCGCGAAATGCCCTTAAACAATTAAATAAACTGCAGAATGTTGTTTTCTAATACACGCAGGAATTGCATGTATTCAAACAGCGCTGCACGAGCTCGCGGCGGTAGGGTTCAAAGTCCAAAGCGCGAGGGAAATCTGCGCTGAAACGGTGTTACTCGTCAGCTGCTCAGTAACATTTTTATTAATTTTTACAAGGCATGTGACAATGCGATACGTGCAACAAAAGTCTTCCCAAATTCGTAATGAG
>NW_015661883.1:18622-28109 GCF_001515625.1 Sinocyclocheilus rhinocerous | reverse complement strand
TAATTTTAAGTTAAGTTGTGTTTTATTGGTATAATGTCTGCTAGAATGCTAAAAAATGTTCAGTGTTAAGTAAATATTTTAAAATTGTTTTGTAAATGATTTTTTTCTTTGAAAAGCAAGACAAAACAGTAAAAAGCACATTTTGGCTATTTAATTTATGCAATGATGAAAAATTTGGCAAAATGGGGGGAAAAAAACGTGAAAAACCGTGTTCGGCATTCGGCCCAGTATTTAATTTTGTTCGGCTTCGGCCAAAAATTTTCATTTCGGTGCATCCCTACAAAAAACAAAAAGTGTGCTCATTATTAGTGCTCCATATGGGATCCATATTGGGAAGATCTTTACATAGGTAAATGAAAAATATTTCAATATTTAAGCCAACATTCTTGCAAACACACACACACACACAAAAACAGGACTGTTTTTGCATCGTTCATGACAATTATGCACCACTCATACGCTCCGCTATTTCAGTGCTGGATTTCCCCAAAACACCAAAGACTGCAAAGCTGCACAGTATCATTTACATAAGGCAAATATTAACACACTGACTCATTTGGACAACCAGTACAATAGTACTTTTGCAAGCTCTTTTTTACACTAGACCTCTAATCTAGAACATTAAACGTACAGTAGCAAAGATCAACAACAGGTTTAAAATCTGGCACAGAAAGAGTATACCACTTCTGCCACAACTGCAAATCGGCAACAGGTTAGACAACAAATAATATAGGGGAGTGCTATAAGACCTATATAAAAAAAAAAAGGTGTGAAGCAAAATGTCTCGAGCAGTCTAGCTGTGATATTTATTTGTGATCTATCCATGTCTTGACATGTGAAAGATACAAAGAAACGCATAAAGAAAGATCTGATAGAAATGCAGGCTGAGAACGCTTATAACTGCACTGCCTGGTGTCCAGAGAACTGCTCACCGTTGCCCTGGGAAACCAGAGCATCACGATTTCTCCATGGAGATAGTCAGTGACTCAGCACAAAAGAATGAGAGCATATGGATTTGAAAATTGAAAAATGGCACAAGATAACATCCATATAGCATATGCATACATCCTTGTACAGCCGAAGTCAAAACATCTGACGTGTAAAAAAGCTGAATCAAAAAAAGAAAAAAACCTTTATAGTGGCATCCTCTGAGGCGGAGACCATGAGGCTGAACACAGGGTGGAAGATGACGCGTGTGACAGGGCTTCTGTGGCCACTGAGGGCGTACTTCTCAGGCGGGCGTGGGATCCACTCTTTGGGGTCTCGTTTCTGTCCCACAGGGCCTCCTAAAGTGATCTCCGCCGTAGCTTCATTTAGTTTGGACTCCAACTCCATTACCTAACAAAATACAGGAAAAACTGGGGTTGTTTACCTTGGAAAATTGACATGTGCAATTATTTCAGATATATTGCACAGTTTTTTGTTTTTTTTAATAAGAATATACTGAAAAATGATTTACTGACCTTTTTCTGTAATCTGATGACTGAAGTCCATTTTTTTTCCAAAAGGCCTGCATACTTCTTATCCAACTCTTCATTCTGAAGAAATTACAAATAAGAATGAGACCTACTAATACATCAAATGGGATTGTCTTTTTTCATTTTGAAGCGTAGTGTGAATATATGCTATTACCACATCCAACTCTGTCTCCTTCTTAAAAACAGAATATGCTTCTTCATAACCATTAGAGCGCAAATAATCTGCTATTGCTCGATTTCTGAAAGAAAAGGAGGTGATTTTATTAGACAAAGAGATGTGTAATCATGCAGTTAAGTAAGGGATAATGCACGGCTAGCTGTGCATTAAACGATTTTAATGCACAACATGGAGGCCAAGAACCACCCGACGCCTCCACGGAGTGCATTAAAATAATTTAATGCACAGCTACCCGTGCATTATCCCACTTATACCATGGTCATTTGCCAGCATTGACAAGTTAAAGCTGTTAATGATGTTTGCAGCAACATATTTGACCGGAAGGGTAAAAAAACTGTTATTTTCGTCAGTTATGGCTCATTAGCTTTAGCATTCTGCCTGCTTCAAATCAGACACAGAAATGAAATGGTGCAGTAAGATCACATTTATTTGAATAAATTATAGCATTTATTGGAATTAATTATTGATCGATCGAGAGCGAGAGATGACAGTTGTGTGTGTGTGTGTGTGTGTGTGTGAGAGAGTTACCTGCGTCTGTGCGTCTCTCTCTCTACAAACAATTAAGCTGTAAGTTTAGTTACTTAAAATACAGCGATTTTAACACATCGTTGCAGAGGAATATAATATAGTTTTGAACACTTATAATATAGTTATAACCAGTGTTGGGCAAGTTACTTCCAAAATGTAATACATTATATATTACTAGTTACTGTCTTTTGAAAGTAATTAGTTACATTACAATATTACTGTCTCTGAATTGTAATGCATTACACTACTTTTGAGTTACTTTTGAGTTACTTTCATCCAAAATATCCACATAAGTATTGTAAAATGCCAAAATGTAGTTTATTGCAGCTCATTCTACACCCAGTGGAGGGTAAAGTGGTAGGTCTATATAGCATAAAATATGAAATCATATTTAGATACCGGTATGTAGGTCTACATTAATGTTACGTTGTAGTTTAGGTTAAAAAATATAAGCACAAATCGCATTATTACATTCAAAAATAACACTGGTAAATAAAGCGAAATATTATCATGTACAAACAATAAACACAATACCTAGCCTATAGGCTATTTTGAACGGTTTCAGAAGAAAACAAGAATGAAAAATATAAGTTGCTAAACAAGCCAAAATGAATTAGGCTAATTCAATGCGAAACTGAAAGCAAACGGCGTTCTCGCGCAGCCTACCTCTCTCATTCGGCATTAATCCAATTAAATGTGTCCATATTTGCGATGTATTTGAATGCTTTATGTAATCCAAGCTTACTTAACGCACTTAAAAAACATCCTCGTCACATGAGCAAATATGTGTTTGGCCCGAGCTCAGGCTGATCGACACGGATTGTACTACGCAGTAGGCTACGCACTATTTAAATTAACCAGTGTATCTATATGTTTGGTTGACTATTTTATTCACTGACAAGCTACACAAAATCGCGTTCAAAATCGCAGGCGATTCATTGCCGATTTTGAACACGATTTTGTGTAGCTTGTCAGTGAACTACGGCTGTGTAGTAAATGCCGCTCCATCTGAAAGCACGTGCTGGAGATTTACTACTAATCACAGGAGCGGCTTTACTGACGAGATGCGCATGAAAATCGCATTTGATTTTTTACAGACCCCTAAATATAGTGATCCAATATCTAGGCCATTTTGTTGATTAAAGTTGCGGAGCAGTGTTCACAAGAAGTCTCTGTGCTCCTGAATGTTTCTGTGTGTGCGCAGTGTGATCTGCGATCTCCGAACTCTCTCTCTCTGTGGATGTGCATGAGCAAAGACTATGGAGCGAGTGATGTGTGTGTGTTTGTGTGTATCAATTTAAGCAGCGCATTAATATAGAACTGTGATTAAACTGACTTGGAACTACCTGTGCATTAAATGGTTTCAATGCATACCTGCCAGCCAATCAGAATCGAGTATTCAGACAGACCATGGTATAAGCCTTAATAAAAACTTCCTCTATGGTAACATAACCAGTGTGTGATCATCACCCAAATCCATTTAGATTTAATGCATACACGGTAAATGATGAGACCGTACTTATCACATTAGCAGTGACATAGAGATGAAGTCAATATGTAGCAGGTCTCATAATTATAGATCTGAGTACATTTTGTTAGGGACATCAAGACTCATTGGACAGTTTTGGGAGTGGAAATGGCATTCAAATGCAGGACTGAATCAGCTACATTAATATTATGGAATCCAGGAGTCAGTTCTGAAATAATAATAGAAACATTTAGATAACTTGTCTACTGACCGTGTACAGAACGTGATTAAAGAGAAGTGACAAATGTATTTAGCTGCAGTGTGAACAAGGCCATTCTTTTGCTTTTGATAGATGTTTTGGTGATGCAATACTCTTGTCCTACATGGTAATAAATAGTGCAATTCCAGCAGTACAACTCAGTAAGAAAGTTCCATCTCTTAATGAAGGTGGAGACTGAGGGGGTAAAAAACGGACCAGGGAATTAACCAAAACACAGTGCCCTGGTTGTCATGGACACTCAACACTGAGGACGGAAAAAGTCTCAAATGAATTAACAAGTACATTAAAAACAAGAAAATCCATTGCCTGACAAATGCAAAGAGAAAAACAGCTACATAGTTCAAGTCACAATAATGCTTTTGAGGATATAATATCACCCTCCTCGTGAGCATTTCTGCCTTTCACTCCAAACACTCAACTGTTTATTCCACGTTGGTGTTACATGTATGTCTTGTTTTCTGTTCTCTCCGTTGTGACCTAGTTTTCCTGAGTTGCCTGATTATGTCATTCAGTTCACCTGTTGTCTGTTGTTGTTTGTTTGGTTCATGCTTATAACTCCTCAGTTCTCCCTTAGGCTACGTCCACACAAAGCCAGAGCTTTCCCTATCCGATCTTTTTTCCTCCCTCGTCTCAAGAAATATCTGCCGACACAAAACTATGTAGTATACATGCCAGACCAGCGTGTGGCGCTATAATTCTGGCACAGAGATACACTAAAAACAGAAAAGAAGACTTGGACTATGCGCATAAACCTTGGGCGCGGTATACAAACGAACATGGAACAATACATTTATTAATCAGTGTTAATGTTAGTTAATAAAAAGACAATCGTTCGGTGTTTGTTCATGTTTTTGTTGCTGTTACGTGACGTAGCGGTGTCTGACTAGGGGCGAGACGTGGGCTGATGATGTCATCGTTTCAGAAAATATACGGATTCGCTGTCCACACGAAAACGCAAGGGCGGCATTTTCAGATTTATCCACTCTGGGACCCGGTTTCAAAAAAATATAGGTCCAGTATCTATAGGCAAAAACTGGATTCAAAGAACAGCCACCTCATTAAATTATTATTTTTTTATTTAAAGACAGCCAAATTAAGTTTCTTTATGGTGATGTGTATTTTTTCCAGTTAAAATACTTTCTCCAATCCCAATTTTAGCTACACAGACAACTGTAAGCAAGCCATTCATAGGATAAAAATATCCATTATCCATCAAATTAATTTCATGCTTTTAAGGGTGCAGTATGTAGATTTTAGCAGCATCTAGCGGTGATGTTGCGAATTGCAATAAACGGATTAGCCCCTCCCCTTGAGAAGCTACCATTGCCGACACAGGACAAAGATGTCGTCATCTGAGACAGCAGAGAGTAGCCAGTCAAGCGTTGAGGTTTCTTTACAAAGATAAATTAAGAAATGATATGTAATTAATTGCTTTTAAGGGTGCAGTATGTAGATTTTAGCAGCATCTAGCGGTGATGTTGCGAATTGCAATAAACGGATTAGCCCCTCCCCTTGAGAAGCTACCATTGCCGACACAGGACAAAGATGTCGTCATCTGAGACAGCAGAGAGTAGCCAGTCAAGCGTTGAGGTTTCTTTACAAAGATAAATTAAGAAATGATATGTAATTAATTATTTAGTAAACCGATATGTTATTGCGAATATTATTGTTACATGTTCATCATTTTCGCTTCTTTGACTATGAAGATTGACACAGTCGTATGGAAGCATACAGGTAGCAAAATTCAATTCAAAAAGCAATATGCAAAATGGCAATGCAATATTCAAAATGTCAACGCAATATTCAAAATGCCAATGTATTTCTGTTTTTAAATGTACATTTTCCACTACCCATATGTGCCACATTTGGTGCAAAAGGAAAATGAAAATGAAATTATATAATTTACATTTGCCATTTCCAACAGTAGTCTTAATATGTAAATTGCATAATAATTTTAACGCTTTATAAGTTGCGAAATGAAAATGAAAATGTATAACCCACATTAATTTGATGTGTAACATGTCCAAGCAGAAATGGTAGCAAAATGATCATTTAAATGCTATTTTTCCTAAATGCATTTAGACTAACAGTTAGGACACTTAGAATTGCATTTTTCTCATGATGCCGTGGGATATTTGTAGCAAAATTCAGTGCGGCTTTGAAAATGCATTCCGAGCTGACCACGCCCGCCCTCCGTCAATCATTGCTTCAAAGGCAGGGATTGGCGGCAGCGTGTTACGTTTGGATCGTTCGAAACATGGCGACTGGAGATCTGATAAGATCGTTGAATTCACTGGCAGATGAAGTGGAGTGTGAACTGAGAAATATATGGTGCGTACTCCGTGCTAAAATCAAAAGTTCGAACGACCGACCGACCGATCGAACGTCAAACCGAACGTCTTGAGATTTGAGCGTCTTACCCTGCGGGTGACCCACGTGACGTCAGCGTCTTGAAATTAGCTGGTTTTTAAACATTTAAGGAGCCAAGCTGCTGTGTAAAGACTATAAAATGGACATTACAAATAAAGATATTTTATATCTAAAATAATACTCAACCATTTCCTGCATCCTGCTGTACTAACCTGTTGTACTTGCTGTACTTAAGTATTTAAAGACAATTGTAGGCTATTTTAAGTCATTCTGAGTGATATAAACACAACCTTCATGCGCATCTGATTGACAGATAAACCGCAAGCTCTTATTTCAGTGTTGTTTTTTTATTTTGTGCATATTTCAGCAAACAATTTGGTCAAATCGCTCCTCCTTCATTATGACCTTTTAATTATGTCAGGCAGAATGAGAGTACGAGTGCGAATAACATAATAATTCATAACATTTGAAGCAGATATATGTTTTTGAGCACACAATTCGTGCTGCTGCGACTTGCAAATGACCCCTTTAATGATATAGAGGGTCTCTTAAGCCATAAAACCCCAAAGATCATGCATGATTCTACGCAGACGCTACAAGCTATAGAGTATTCTGACAGATTATTTCTATATCATTGTTTGAATATTGTATAATGATGAATACTGTATCAATGAATATTGAATATTGTCCCACTGATAAAAACAGATATTTATGTCTCTTTGAATACATGTGAAGTGGAAATAAAAATCAAGAATAGGCTGAACAGTACCATGATAATATGTCCGTAACATTTCCCACTCCCGTCTTTTATTTAGATCAAAAGGCAGGTAAGGTGTGCGACACAAATGAATAAATAGGCCTAATTGTGAATATTAGCCTAAACAGAAATTAAGTTTAAATGTATGAATGTAAGCGTGTAGCATACTCCGTTCACATGAAAAGAAGCTAGAATCAGTGAACGTAACCTTAATACTGACAAAAATTAGCAGGGTTTGGGACAGTTAAAGTCCCTTTGGTTGGAGAGTACGGCATGTCTTAAAATTGTATTAATTTCATTACATACTAAATTGGTTGATGCTTCTCTGAGGCTTCATCATGTTGGCTTGAGAAAGCCAACATATATTTAAACATTATTAAAAAATGTTATCATGAGAGTAATTGATTCCACCTAGAGCTTTAATGCTTCACCAAACTCAGCTCAGACCTTCAGACTGGTCTGACTCACGTTGCTATATCTTTTTTAATTGGTCGAACTTACTTTCCCAAAAAATTCCATTGACTTACTTTATCGGAGCAATGAAGGCCGTAATACTTAATCCTGTCCACTAGAGGGGGAACAGAATAAGAAATCTTTTAGTCTAGGCTACTCTTTCTCGGTTTACATCAGTTTAAATGACAAATAAATGCATGAATTACATTTGTACTGCCATGAATAGGCCATATCTGTGTACGAGAACAAGTTTCACACTTCAAGCTGTAAAACTACTTAAAGCTTTCCATTCGGGTTTCCTCAAGCCTACTTCAAAACTTGTTCACAGACTTCACTCTCTAGTTTCTTTTAAGATATTGTTTATTCACACTGTTTTATGCATTTAATTTTATGCATCCAGCTGGAACTTTTATTTGTCATGAGCTCATTTTAAGATGTACAGGTGTTGATAAATCACATTAAATTAATGTGAAGAGCTAATGTCAGTGTTCTCAGTCCTGCTCCTGGAGGGTTAATGTCTGTTTTTACTCTGCCAAATTTGTTTTCCTTTCCTTTCATAAAGTATAGAGTTCAAGTTACCTCAGAGTGTTACAATTACAGGATTTTGCAGAAACTACACAACTGTAATATGAAATATTGTTACTGAAAAGTGTTATAACAATCAAACATAATTAAAATTATTTATTTACTTTTCCAACAAAGACAGGGTTTCTGCGGGGCATTGAAAATCATTAAAAGTCATTAAATGACCTATAATAACAGTCATTCAGGACTTCCGTTCAAAAACTCAGGAAGTCTTCATGAATTTCAAACTATTTTTTTGTATAATTAATTCATTTAAATTCATGTTTCTAATAGACACATTTATAGCAGAACCTCAAGTAAATTACATGTTATTTTGTTAAGTCATGATATACAGGTGGGAGCTTTTTCAATTTATCACTCAGAACTAGGGCTGTCACGATTATGAAATTTGGCTGACGATTAATTGTCTAAAAATAGTCACAGTTATTGCGATTATCACGATTAATTGTCTGTTTTTATGGCTTTCATTATAATTGATTAATTTAAGGGTTCAGTAAATAATTATGTTATCTTTTAATCTTTTTGAGTTATTATTTTGCAGTGTAAGATTATATAGAGTATTCCAAATTCTAAGAATTGGCCAATCCAACACCAGTGCTATTTTTTCCTACACCACAACAGAATATCAATACTGTGTTTGTGGAACTAATGGTCACTTTTTTTAAACCCTTTGTTAAACGCAATCCACTAAATACTCACTTCCTCATTACAGAGAAAAACTACATTTGAATAACTATGAAATTAAACTAGCTGACCGTATAATTTAGCAGCAAAAACAATATCTTGAAAAAAAATCTTTGATGCACATTATACAATTTAAACGTTTATTCTGTTAACTATTTGTCTTCTTACAAAATACATTCATGAAAATAAGAGAAATCATGAGAAAAGAAAAAAAATCTTTGGTGCACATTATACAATTTAAACATGTTTATTCTGTTAACTATTTGTATTCTTACAAAATACATTCATGAATATAAGATAGAAATCATGAGAAAAAGAAAGGCTTCTAATAATCTTTCTGTTTGTGATAATTCCTTCCTTCCTTAAACTTAAAGTAATATAATGGGAATATATCATCTTGGAGAGAGAGTGTTACGTTTGTAGCCTTTTCTCACAGCAGCTGGAATAATTAAATGTATCATTTTAATGGGTGATTGTAATTCAGAAAGGATTGTGTGTTTATGAAACACATGTGAATGAAATTAAATTATATTCCAGGTTTAAATGTGCTTTGATCACAGATAGCCTGGGATTTACACAAAATTTGTATTTTAAAGACAACCAGTTCGAAGGGAGCATAATTTGCTTTTTGGGTTAAAAGAATTTCTTAATATGAAATTCGAGTGGTATGACAATTAGAGATTAGACTGTACAGAAATTGAAATCT
>NW_015661883.1:16861-18592 GCF_001515625.1 Sinocyclocheilus rhinocerous | reverse complement strand
AATGCTGATGTTGTTAACATTAACAATTTGAGAATAAAGTATAACAAATAATAAGAATTTGCACAGTTTGATGTGATATGAGCTAATTTAGATTAAATCACCATTGGTAGCGAGATTTATTGTAATGCTTTTTTCCTCAGTTGGTCAAAACAAACGTGGCAGACTTGTTACTTGTTCAGATTACAATATGAAAACGTGAAAACGCTTACGAGTCATATATTCCAAGACGTAGGCTAGAATCTGTGAGTGCAAAGAACAATATCCACACCGGTGTGGCGACTGACTGCCACACATACTCCTCAAAACATTAGATTCATCCGCGCTGGAGCCATGTCGCCGCACAACCCACGCAAGGAAGATAATTCCGCACACAGCTGCAATTGCAGGTTTTCAAACAGAGATGGCGACAAAAGGCTTTACACAGCAGACTGCCTCTTTAAATGTTTAAAAACCAGCTAATTTCAAGACGCTGACGTCACGTCTGGTCGTCACGTGGTTCATCCGCAGTGTAAGAATCTCAAGACATTTGGTTTGACGTTCGATCGGTCGGTCAGTCGGTCGTTTGAACGTTTGATTTTAGCACGGAGTACGCACCATATATTTCTCCGTTCACGCTCCACTTCATCTGCTAGTGAATTCAACGATCTTATCAGATCTCCAGCCGCCATGTTTCGAACGATCCAAACGTAACACGCTTCTGCCAATCCCCGCCTTGAAGCAATGATTGACTGAGGGTGGGCGTGTTTAAATGTAAATTTAAAAACAGAAATGCATTGCCATTTTGAATATTGCATTGCCATTTTGCATATTAAATTGAATTTTGCAACCTGTATGCTTCCATACTGTTGGCTCTTGTGCAAAATAATACGAGTGGTCCTCCATTTGTTCAAATATTTCTTACACTTCTTCTACGAATGACCTCTGTTTCTAATAAACCACACGACGACGACTACTACTACTACTTCTTTGTGCGTATTCAACGTAGCGACGATGCAAGCTGCCTCTAAAAACACAAGGAAGAAACGAAGAAGAACAACAGTGATGAAACACACTCTGTAGAGTAGTTTGTCCGTTTAGGGCTACTGTAGAAACATGGCGGCGCAAAATGGCGACTTAACCATGGAGGGGGACCCGTGGTGTACGTAGATAGAAATTGCTTATTCTAAGGTAATTAAAACATAAATGTGAATTTTGTAAGGTATTTATACACCACTGAAAACATAGTTTAGTATGTTACATTGCATTTCTGTAAACAGATTCTCAAAAATATTACACATTGCACCTTTAAATGCGCCACCCAAAACAGGTCTACAATCTCCTATTTACTTTGCATCTGCTACAATGCAAAACAACACGCATTTCTCAACATCTATGTTAACAAATGAGAGTTCACATCGGAAACATGAGCAGCATCACATTTCCAATGCATACACTCTCATTTACATTGTCAACACATTTGTTGTTCATTCTGCACTGCTCACAGATACTCCACTGCTGTTGCACTTGTGAGCGATCTCTAAACGGTCAGGACGCTGCGCTTGACTTGCGCTTTTTTTGTTTCAACCACATCACATTAGGCATGGGACGATAACTGGTTTCAAGGTATACCACGGTTTGGAAAAATCACAGTTTCAAAACCACAAAAATTTTCCGTTATACCTTTCCTGCGGTATGCACAGTTTTTTTTACGTGCCATCAAAGACGGAAAGTGCAGAACACTCTCAGTTGTGT
>NW_015661883.1:3100-16274 GCF_001515625.1 Sinocyclocheilus rhinocerous | reverse complement strand
TCTCTTTCCTTATGTGTATGTGCACACATCCTTGTACCTCACCGCTCCAAAGTTAATCCAGGAAAGGTGAACATTCCTGCATCATAACTTGGACTGAAAGAGGAATGTGTAGAAAGTGAGCATGTCTCCAAAAACCTTGTTGGGCTGCAGGTTTAGGTTGAGTCTTGTTGAGCTTTTTTTATTTATTTTTTTACAGAAATTGTGTTTTGATTTATGTTTTTGATTATTGAGCTGCAGGTTTAGGCTCACTTAAGTGACTGCATTTTTTTTCCCATTTAAAAGGATTTTTATTTTATTTGTTTTACAGAAAATAATTTATGTTCTGATTATTGTTGAGCTGCAGGTTTAGGCTCACTTAAGTGGCTGCACTTAATTTAATTAAGAAGAATTCAATTATTTATTTTAATTATTTAGCCTGACATGTTTACTGTTCCAAAATGTTCTCGGTTTCTTAAAAATAAAATGTATTGTGTTCAGTGGGAAAACAAAAGTTGTTTTTTACCCAGACATTTAAAAAATAACATATTTTAGAGCTGTAATCGCAATACAGTGATATTTTTATCTAAGGTTATCATACCATCAGAATCTCATACCGGCCCATGCCTACATCACATTATTAACAGTGATTTTTGCAAGGTCATGCGGTGTAGAGCAGAAATTACACACTTTAAAGAAAAATGTAAAGCATGATTTAACTTCAGCGTAGCGATTATTAAGTGAGCTGCTGAATTACAATCATTGGCCTCAACTGGTTAAGTCTTTTGATGTTTGTAATACTGCTTTGGCTTAAAGGCTTCAGCAGTACAAGCTTCCAGCAATAACTCTCCTTCCAAACAAGGCTCATCAAGTGCTCATCAAACATTAGACAGAACTGCCCGTTCGCTTATATCATAACCTTTCTTGACAGAGTTTCTTCTTCATCACTGTCACTCTTTAAAATTAAATTAAAGTGAATGGAGAAATTCACAGATTTCTGGTGCACCCAAAATTACCCAGAGACCCCCAGTGCTATGCGAAGCGTGAAGAACACACAAGGATGGTCACGCAATTATGAACCCCTCCTCCACTCCTCAGTCGTGAGGCTTTATGAAATATTAAAGCTAACTAGCTGTCGCAGGATGCTCCCTGAGGCACAGGCAGTCGTGCTTTTTATTAGTGCACTGAACTGCAATTGATGTCAAGTTTCACTAGGGCTGGGTATCGAGTTCGATACTTTTTAGGCACCGACCGAATTGCCTCGATACCATCGAGTATCGAAAAACATCTCGTCATTCGGTACCAAATTTTCGATACCTAAGGGGTTAATCTCATCAGCGTCAGTGAGTCAATAAAGGCCCGGGTATACTTCATTTTTCTGCGTTCCGTTCTGTCTCGCGCTCAGCTGTGTCCGCACAGCTTTCAAAGTATACTCAACCGCGGATGAGTACAGACGGACGAGCTCAACACAGGCGCAGTTTGACTTGCGCTCTGTCTCAACTTTCACCTCGCGCATGTGCTGTTGTACGCGGACCGTCCGCGCGGTCTCAAAAAATTGCCTGCACACGGACGGGGTGCACGGCTGTCCGCGAGCCCTCCTGATGACGAAAATGACGTAATGTGGACGCGGACGGCCGAAGTATACTTTGGCCTTAAGCCTGCAGCACTAGCCGGTGTGTTCGACTAGAAGAGGTGCGGCGCAGATCGATCAGTGTTTGACATCCTCGAGAGCGATTCGAAAGCGCACAGAGCAGTCTGCTGTCTTTAGCTCTCGTGGTACTGTAATACACTGATCGGTCTGCACAGTCGGTCCGCGTCAAGTCGAACACACCTACTAGTTTACACCGGTTACACTCAGAGATGTGGCGCACACGTGAGGCTGTAGTGCTAATGCGTCCCAGCCCCCTTAGATGTAAGGCTACATTTACACTGGTGCGTTTATGTTTTAAAATGAAAATGATCCTCGTCATACTGGCGTTTCCACTCCGTTTCAAGCCGGCTTTCCACCATCTCCAAGCGACAAACTGGTCATTCAGTCATTCATTTCCAATGGAGAGTAGCGCGGGAGCTGCATGGAGTTCCGATCATATGCAGATGTCCGTTCATACTACACGAACGAAAGCGCGTGTTATGTGGCCATTCATGCAAACTGTAGCATCATGCTACATAAGACAATAAATAAGATTTATATTCCGCTTTTACTCAAAACTCACATCGAGTGTTTGCAATAACTTCCGATTGCCGTCTAATGTGTGTTTTGGCCATGTAATGTTGCTGAAATTAAATATGTTATTACCTCTGACTCGGAGTCAGAGCAGCGATCATGGAAGAGAGAACACAAGCAGACAGCGCTGGAAGCTGCTAATGCTCATCAGTAAATCAGTGGAAAATAAATAGAAATCATGATTCTGTCTGAGCTGCGTTTTAAAACGAACACGCACTCGTGTAAATGTAGCCTAACAGATGTGTAAACTGAAGACTATTTGAGCTTTATTAAAACTATTTGCACCGATTTATTGTGTTGGTTACACTGTTCCTTTCTGCAGTGGCTCAGGAGACGTGTCTTTGAGATTGTATAAACATCAACAAGCTGAAAAATAAAACCAAAGTTTTTTTTTTTTTTAATGTAATCTTGTTAAAATTGGTATCAAAAAAATTTCATAAAATTGGTATCGAAAAAAGTATCGTTCAGGAACCGGTATCGAAGTCAAGGTATCGTATCGGTATCAATATCGAACATTTTTTAACGATACCCAGCCCTAAGTTTCACAGGGTGTAATCATTTTATTTGATCGCATATTGATATCTACCTATTTCACAGCAAACACTTACCATATTTTCAGGAATATAAGTCACTTTTTTTTAAAATCATCTGAAACATGCTAATTTCATAAAATTGGTATCGAAAAAAGTATCGTTCAGGAACCGGTATCGAAGTCAAGGTATCGTATCGGTATCAATATCGAACATTTTTTAATGATACCCAGCCCTAAGTTTCACAGGGTGTAATCATTTTATTTGATCGCATATTGATATCTACCCATTTCACAGCAAACACTTACCATATTTTCAGGAATATAAGTCACTTTTTTTAAATCATCTGAAACATGCTGCAACTTGTATTCCAAATTGGCTTACATAACGCAATTAACGCCAATCATGCAAAGCATGCACAAAGTGAAGTCATTAGGACTCATGCCGAATGAGAGTTATTTCCCACACTCTGGCAGTTTCAGTTTCTCTTTAAATAATTTTTATTTAAACTTGGTGTTTATAGTAAATGTTGAATGATGAAAATGGTGAATACCACTATAATTTATGCTTGTTTTATACTTACATTTTTCATTCCTGTTCTGTTCTGAATACAGGCAAGTTTAAAGGATGTCGAGTGAGGGGAACTAAAATGTTTATGTTTCGCTTTATTTAAACATTTACTTTTATTTAACAGTATTTTACATAATTTCTGAATGTAATTAAAAAAAGTGTCTTATACACTGGTCCGACCTATCTGTGTTGCTTTTCTCTAAACAGTGCAATTTTGACCCTGTGTGACTTGTTTTCTGGACAATATGTTAAGTGACAGAATTTCAAATATGGTAGACTATTAATGTGACAGATACAGATCTGTATATTTTGAGTGCATGAGAATTCAGACTCACAGTTCATCTCGTTGCCTCTGTGACAGCACCATTTTGGCAGGAGAGTGGGGGCACTGTCTCTGCCCCAAGTAGGGAGCTGGCAAACAGTCCCGAGCAGCTCCTCAGCAGGACAAATTGTTGGATGAGGCACGCAATCACACTTTTGTGCAAACTGACGTCACTTTTGCAGCTTGGACCCTTCGTCCACAGCGACACACAAGACAAAATTGATGACCCACTGGAACTAACACCAATTTGATTCACTTGCCATCTAGGGAAAATGAGAGGGGAAAAAAAGATTAATTAGAAAAAGAAACAAAAACAGTTCATACAAGATAAATGTGAAGCGACAATAATTCTGACCTTGACCTGACTGAAGTCTAAAATGCCTTCAGCCATTTAGCCAGACAAAAACCTTTACAAACACAATAAAAGAGGGAGCCATTATTCATCTATTAGCATTCTTACTCACTCTCCAACTTATATTAAATCAAACTGGAATTCTGAGCATGTGTGCTCACAAGAAACCATCATGGCCAACTCAAACATCTACAATAACATTTAGCCCCTCGATGACAACCAGACTGGAAGTGCTGGAGGTGGCGTGGCGTAAATCTCCTCTGCAAATCCTGAGGGGATGGTGGTCCAATTAAACAGTTGTCCAGACGAGTAGTGGGGTGTTGGGGACTGAGACAAGACTTTGTAATCCTTTCAGTCGGTTTTGACAGCCCGTAAATATCCACTCTAATCTGTGCAGTGCAAACTAAAATAGCTTGACGCAGGTGAAAAATGCCTAATCTGGCCTTCAGAGAGCAGATGAGATATCCAGACATGTGGCTATATTTTGGACTTGGGAAAAAATATCAAATATTATGTTTAATGCAGTTCATTCCAAAAATACATTAATACAATTTTCACTTCAACAGCCCTTTCATTTGGATGCGATAAGACATTTTGCTGCCATTATCAAAACAGTTTAGGACCTGGATGGGGATTAAAAAAAAAAAAAGAAAAAAGAAATGCCTTATGTCTGCGAACTAATTTTTTATTTTTTGGCTCTACTGCCAATACATATCCTTTGAGGACATTCAAAGTAGTTCTCTTTAAACCAACCGTCTTTCATTTGACCCCAAGCTGAATATTCTTTATAATCACAATGTACCTGAACTTTTATGTACTTTGGCTGTTATTATTATTACACTGAATATTCAATATTTCAATAGTAATTGCTTTACATCCATCCTCAAGTCTATTTTTGGCTGAAAACTGGAGGAGGATTTTTAAAGCGATAATTCACACAAAAATGAAAACTGTCACCATTTAAGCACCATTTAGTCATTCTCATGTCGTTTCAAACTAGTATGAGCTTCCATTTACCATATTTGATGTGCTCTATGTGTGTGCACTGATCAATGCTTATGTGCATAAAAGCCTAAATGAAATCTGTACACTGTAAAAAATTTTGATTTTAACAGTAAAAGACTGTAAAAATGCTACAGTAAAAACCTGTTAACTGGTTAACAATAAGTTTCCATACTATATTCGGTGAATAAATGTAATTACATTTAATGTAATTTTACAGTAAAATACTGTTAAAAATACGGTTTTTGGAAATGAAAAAGAAAAAGTCATTGTATAATTCCTGTTAACAGTAAGTTTCCATACTATATTCGGTGAATAAATGTAATTACATTTAATGTAATTTTACAGTAAAATACTGTTAAAAATACGGTTTTTGGAAATGAAAAAGAAAAAGTCATTGTATAATTTACAGTGAAAAACCGTAAATTGACACTCCCAGAATTCCCTGCATGACACTTCATATTTTATGTTTTTTTTTGTTGTTGTTGAAAACATGTTTCTTCTTATTTTTTTTCTTATCAGTAGTGTACATTAGGGTTTAATCTTACATCTAATGTTGTTAAATTAATGTTTATTGCATTATTTCAGTATCGTGTGTCACCATGATGGGGTTTAGTGTTTGTGTGAATGACACTGTGCACTGTGCATATATATAAGTATTGCCCTCCTCAGCTCCTAGAAAAGCTGTTTGTGATGAGCTTTGGTTCATTATGTGACTCTCATCACCACCAGTTTTTGGTGGTTATCAATGCATTACAATGTCACCGATTTTTTTTATCTAACTGCACCATGGTATTGTGGCAGAAATGTGGGATATTCATATCGAATTTTATTATATTATTAATATAGACATGTATTAAATGTATTAAATGAGTAATGAAATATAAATACATTATTTTTGTGATTAATCTGTAGCGTCTGTGCATTTATACTAAATGTATTTAGACTACTGTTTTTCATACAAATACCTAGAAACCATATAGTTATATTTTGTGTGGTTTTAACTGTGGTTATCATGATCTAAAATGTATGGTACCATGGAAGACCAATGGTTTATTTTAATAAAACTCAAACAGTCAGAATAATTACATTTTAAAATATAAAAATGAGGTTGTTAAATTTTTTTTATAGATCTTAACGTTTTTGAAACTCAAAAACGTTAAGTGTTTGTCATGTTCGGACCATAAAGAGTAGTTTAAAAACACAATTAACAGTCTGGTTTCTACAACTTTAACTTAGGACCAAAATTCTGCCTTTAAACTTGAAAGAAATAAAGATTTGAATTTTATTGTGATAATTATTGTTATCGACTAATATGAAAATTTTATCATGAAAAGTTTTTGGCCATATCACCCAGCCCTAGTTATACGGATGTCTTTTTGAGAAAATAATAAAAATATCTTCATTTGTGTGTTAAAGATGAACAAAAGTCTCAAGAGTCTGGAACGACATGAGTGATTACATTTTCAGAATTTAAATTTTTTGGTGAACCATCACTTTAAGTCTTTTGTGTATAACTAACAATAGTTTGAAATGCACTACTGCCTAACATAATTAAATATAAAAATCATGTTTGGAATAACATGATTGTGAAAATAAAGGTTTGAGCACTAAGCGTGCTCAATTTTTCTATTAAGATAATTAAGTTCTATTAAGTTGGTCCACATGCCAACCCCTCAGAATTTTGCTATAAGTTTGATTGCATCATATAATAATTGCTGTTAATAGTGTTAATCGTCTTTTTGATTACATCTTTAATTGATTTTTCCGTACATTTCTGCCATATGTTTATTAACTGACAGTCACCACTGATAAGCTATTACTAAATATTGTAGAAACCTAATTTGCTGTAAAGTTGCTTTGCAACGATTTGTATCGTGAAAAGCGCTATACAAATAAACTTGAATTGAATTGAATTAGCGTTCTCGTTGCACATTACCACAAAACTGAACTGTGGACAAACTGAACCAACAGTTCATGTGGAACAGTCATAAACAATAAATTGCTCTGAGGCCACTAAAAAAAAAAAAACTATCAAAAGCCCTATACTATGGAGGAATATTCAGGACTTTTTTTCAAAAGCAATTGCAAATTGCATTTTCAATTGCGTTTTCCACATGTGGGCGCATAAATTGTGACAATCCAAACGCAATTGCAAATCTTGCATTACTGTTTGCATTTTCACTTTCGCGAACGCACAGTGACTGCCACATTTCAAATGAAAAAACAAAGTCCATTTGCAACTGTATTTCCCATGTCTTACGAGTTATGAGCCTGTCATATTTAAATAGCAATATTAATTACCACATTTGCTTTTTCACTCTCTCTGCGTCGTGCATATAACCTGCAAAAACTCAAATGGAATTGCAATTGAATTTCCGATATCCACACGGAAAGCTGTCAATCAATGTGAGGGGGCGTGTTTGTATTGGGAGGTGATGTCACTCACAGACGATCGTGCCGAATCTTTGATCAATGGAGGTAATCGGTAAAGGCTCCGCTAAAGGCAGCTGCTAATCAGTTCGTGCCTGTGTCAACAAACAGACAACCTTCTTGGCACCGTGCCGAATCTTTGATCAATGGAGGTAATCGGTAAAGGCTCCGCTAAAGGCAGCTGCTAATCAGTTCGTGCCTGTGTCAACGAACAGACAACCTTCTTGGCACAATACATAATTCTGTCTTTTTTACCCCAAATGCAGCGATTATCCCCTGCTAACAGCGGGAGCAACAAAGGTACGCTTTGTCAATATTGACGATAAGTCAATATTCACTATTACCCAAACGCTTTTCACTGGTCTCAACATTTCTCCCTGTTTCCCTCACTCCGATTGATGCAAGTAAACAGACAATTCTACACTTATTACAGTACATTTTATTCCTTTCTTTTAATCTATTAGAGTACATTTTATTCCGTTCTTTTAATCTGTAAAAGCGCGTCACACCTGCCTCACTATTTTTTACTGTTTGAAAAAAAAAAAACAGTGCCAATCTATATTTATTTACCCATTTTCCACCTTGTATATTTTATATTATTTCATATTTTAACAGTTTTAATCCGTTATGGAGCACGCGTCCCGTGGACCTAACACCAAAGCGTCGCGCAAGCCTCAGATCTCTCACTGTGTACAGCCACCTGACACTGCGATTGATGCACATGATTTTTAATATTAATTTACTTTGGCTGCGGCGGCATGTTCTGTGACAGCTGCGCCTAGATCGTTGGTGTAAAGTGAAGACTCATCTAGGGCAGGCAGAGCAGGAGTAGCAGCATTGTCTGCTTTGTCACATGCATCAATTGGAGTGTAAACAGACAGAGATCTTGAGGCAGGTGCTCTATTATAAGATAGGAATAAGATATAGGTGGCAAATAGGTAAATACGTGCAGATTTGCACTGTCTGTTTGTTTATGTGCCTCAATCGGAGTGCAAACTGTAAAAGATCTTGAGGCAGGTGACGCGCTCTCTATTACTACGGAAGTTCTAAGCCTAATCTTTAGTATTTTCTACATTTGTAGGAAACCATAAGTGTAGAATTGCACTGTCTGTTTACTTGCATCAATCGGAGTGAGACAAACTGAGAGATGTTGAGACAGGTGAAAAGCATTTGGGTAGTGAATATTGACCTATCGTGCGTACCGTTGTTGCTCCCGCTGTTAGCAGGGGATAATCACTGCATTTGGGGTAAAAAAGACAGAATTATGTATTGTGCCAAGAAGGTTGTCTGTTCGTTGACACAGGCACGAACTGATTAGCAGCTGCCTTTAGCGGAGCCTTTACCGATTACCTCCATTGATCAAAGATTCAGCACGGTCGTCTGTGAGTAGTGTCGTCACCTCCCAATACAAACACGCCCCCTAGTATAGTCCCGCCCCCTCACATTGATTGACAGCTTTGCGTGTAGACATTGGAAATTCAAATGCAAAAGGAATTGTAATTCCATTTGAGTTTTGGCAGGTTACATGCGCGACGCAGAGAGAGTGAAAAAGCAAATGTGGTAATTAATATTGCTATTTAAATATGACAGGCTCGTAACTCCTAAGACATGGGAAATACAGTTGCAAATGGACTTTGCTTTTTCATTTGAAATGTGGCAGTCACTGTGCTTTCGCGAAAGTGAAAATGCAAACGGTAATGCAAGATTTGCAATTGCATTTGGATTATGTCACAATTTATGCGCCCACATGTGGAAAACGCAATTGAAAATACAATTTGCAACTGCTTTTGAAAAAAGTCCTGAATATTCTTCCATACTATACCACGTGCGTTTGGAGTATGTGTAGTAGAGGACAGAACAGAGCGCTGTTCATTCACTTTGAAGCATGCCACACATTCACGCAAACACATTAAGCCACACTAAGCCGTATCAATATTTTGATTTTAATGTGATATACTGTGCAGCTCTAATCAGTAATACTGGATGCATTTCTGTGAAGGTATTACTTGCCTTATAAACAACTAATTGTTAAAGTTATGATTCATGTCCCAAGCAGGGGAAATAAGTCAGCTTAACTTCCCTGCATTACACAAAAAGCAAAGGTCAGTATACATCTTTTAATTAAAAGGAAATACAAGCTCTTCATACAATCCTTCTATAAAACTCACCAAACTCAACAATAGCTAATTTCTAAAATACCAATCTATCCTATGGAAAGCCCAAATACAAACAATATTTTACTGCAATCCGAATTTCAACCTAACAAACTTATAAGACAGAATGTTGGCCATATTTAGGATTAAACAACCCAAAACATATGGCTTGAAATAGGGTTCCAATAACCACCGCTTGACTCACACAGAAAGCCAGATCTGGCGAGACAGTGTCTAGACCAATTCTGAGACTGTTAAATGCTTTTAGCTCTATAATATAATGATTTATTCAAAAACATGCCTGGGCACATCAATGTTATGTTATAGCACAAAGACAAATGTGTAGAGATCGACCGATATATAGATTTACCTATATTGTTCCCGATATTTAAGCATTTTACAATAATAGGATATCAGTTTTGTAATATCGGATTCACCGATAAACGCCGCCATCTTGTGGATGTTTTGAGAATTGCGCGCAGGATCAACATCGCAGCGCGTCTGAGGGGAAACAAGGCAACAACAACGGCGTGCACCACTTGTTTAAAACACCCCTAAATTGTATTAACATTTACTATATAATCATTATTTCGCTAATAAACATCTAAATAGATACAACTCTATGGAAATTAATTATTTATTATCTCCACGAGTGATCGCAGTTTGAGTATAGTTCTGTGTAACTGCATAGATAAACTGCGCTGTCAGCAGGCATTTCATAATCTAGAACGACAAAAACATTATTAGTAATTCTGATATAACATGCCAGTTGAGAAATGCAATAAAATACGATGTTTTGTTTGTTATATTTCAATATTCCAGAGAATATTATTCAGTGAATTAACATTATCCAGTGAATTATTCTTCACTCTTTAGCCTGTAGTTTAAAATGAAGTTGATATGAATCCTTTCCTTAAATTTATTTTCTCCATTTGAAAACATTAGACCTTCTACATTTATTTTGCTTATTGTTAATATTAGTGTTGCTGCTGATGCTTTAAATAAAATGGTTTTTTATTGTTGTAATATGAAGATTAAATTTAACATGAAAGACTGCTCCAAAGTGAAGCATGGACTTACTTTACTCAGTCATTCATTTACTTTATAACAGTAAATAAATATCGGTTCTGCATATCGGTTATCGGGCACATAAACATGCAAATAATTGGTATTGGTTATAAAATATCAATATCGGTCGATCACTACAAATGTGATGCATGAAATGAGGAGATAATATGCCTGGTCGCACTGGTGCGACTAAGTTTCTCAGTTGGTCACATCAGCACATGATTTGTTTTTGTTTTTTTTGCTACAACAGGGGTAGGCAAGTTCGGTCCTAGAGAGTCCTGCAGAGTTCAGCTCCAACCCTAATCAAACACACCTGAACAAGCTAATCAATGTCTTCAGGATTACTAAGGCTATAGGCAGGTGAGTTTTTTTTTTCAGGGTTGGAGCTGAACTCTGCAGGACTGCGGCTCTCTAGGACCGAACTTGCCTACCCCTGTGCTACAACATGGGATTAATCAATGCATGCTGATTGAACCGTTTTTTCAGGAATCTCACTTTACCTTCTGCATGGGCGTGTTGAATGTCAATATGACCAATTAGGATATTGGTAGATCTTCCATTATCAATGACACGGGCACACTCTAACATTCTTTGGTGGAGATGTCCTAATAAATGATAGATAGTGGGTGGAGGCAATTTTGTCAGCCGTCTTTTTTCTGAGATTGTCTGCCAACACTCTTATAAATTGGGCACAGGCCATGTCGTTGGCATTTTTTCATCAGTATTATTTGTGATTTGAATTTTGTGAACGGGAGTTCCTCTTTTGCTATGTGACGCTTTTGAATTTGCAATCTTGGTGTCATGTTTTACAAGAAAATATAATTGTCTGTTGTGCTTACATCTTTACACCTGTCACTTTCTAAGACTAAAATCAATGCTTGAAAGATGAATTCATCAATATTCTTAATAAAAAGCACAAAAAAAACCCGAACAATGACAAACTACATAACATTTATTAACAAAAACAAATAAGATGAGGCATGGCATACACCACATGATGTACTATATATACGTATATTGATAATAATTTAGATTTTTTAGCAAAGCACTCGTACTGAAAAAAAAAAAAAAAATTCTCTCTCTTTATCTATTCCTTCTCTTTCTAGCGTGTACTTATTTGAACAATGTCTAAAAACTTGGTATTACAAGCACTTCCTGTATCTGTTTGCCTCTTTTAAGAAGAATCGCTTTATGTATCCCCCAATTGTAAGTCGCTTTGGATAAAAGCGTCTGCTAAATGTCTAAATGTAAATGTAAATGTAAATGTACTGACAGCGCCTCTCTCAGTCTCTTCACGTGATCAGTGAAATCTGACTCCTGCTGCACTGTGCTGTGGCTCTGCAGCATTAGGCCTGTCGCAATAATCAATATATCGACTTATCACACAATACATGTTAGGGCCATCAACATTTTTTTTAGAATTTCCAATATTAGTCGAATTTTAAATAAAAATCCACATTCGAATACAAAAACGTTGCATTCAAATTTTAGGTGTGCGTCAGGCTGCCTTATCAGTGGCGCACGAGATAAAATGACGATGTAAGTGTTGTTGCATTATAATGTTTTTGTTAGCCTATCCAGTTGAAGCCACTAGATGTGGCGCTGCTGCGTTGTTCATTAAAATATTGCGGAAAAAGAGAACATCAATGCGGAGAAGATCTTGTTTACATCAAACTGAAACCAAGCGGTTCACACAGAACACATATTTCGTGAATTTTCTAGAGGGATATCTATCACCATTGCATCTCGCACAAAGGAACCGCATGTTTAGAAAGCCATGTAAAATGAATGCAAGTTTAACTTTGAAAAAAAACAGAGACTTTATGGCGGGTTTTTCCCCCATCCCACTGAATCTCATGTTTTTAAATGAAAAATGTACTCCGTGTAATTGGCTTTCCGCGCTTTTGTATTAAACTATGCATACATACATGATGCTGTTTTGTTTATAGTTGTTTAAGCAACTTAATTATAATTGGTTTATAAATAGTTGTTTAAGCAACTTAATTAATTATAATTGGTTTATAAACATTGTTGTAAACATTATGCACTTTTTTTTTCAGATAGTCATGTTATCTTATGCTTTGAATAAACGTGCATTAGTAATATTTTGCTCAATGCGCCTTCTTGTGGCCTCAGAAGAGAAGCCAAAAGCTTTTCTTCACCCTAACTGAAATTATGCATTTTAAATTTGTATATAATTCAAATTTTGATAATATTTAAGTACAAAATTCAAATTTAGTTTTTCAGACATTTTGACAGCCCTAATATATGTACATGATAGAGCCCGACCGATATGTGTTTTTTGGGGCCAATACCGATATTTGGGAGTAAAAAAAAAAGGCAGATATTCTTTGTATATATTATAGTACAGTACCAGTCAAAAGTTTGGACACTTTCCCATTCGTGTGGACACTTTCCCATTTGACTGGTACTATATATAGAATACATAAACAGAATACATATACATAAACACATTTTTTGCAATGATCACTCAAATGTGTTGATCAAACACTTATAATGGTGACAGAGATATGTAAGGGCATT
>NW_015661883.1:0-306 GCF_001515625.1 Sinocyclocheilus rhinocerous | reverse complement strand
CCACTGCATTCCAAACCACATAAATGATGACTTCGTAGAGCATTTGTAAGGAAAATACTGACGGGCGAGACCGCACACTTCAAGTGTAACATCAAACAAAGCGTTGGAGAGAGAGAATCGCGATGCATCGATGGATCGATTTTTTCTCCCACCCCTACTATTTATTCAAGTTTTTTAAGGTATCTAATAATTTGATAATTTCCATGATCTAAATATTCTTAAGAATTAAAAGGTTGTTGTCATTTGAAAGTGTGTGCATCGTCATGGCAGCGTCATCAGCTTGAGATCGGCCTTTTTAGAGACCGC
>NW_015661882.1:1546-1657 GCF_001515625.1 Sinocyclocheilus rhinocerous | reverse complement strand
ACGATCCCAGACGAGGAAGAAGGGTCTTATCTAGCGAAACGATCTCTAATTTTTTAAAATTTTATATACTTTATATACTTTTTAACCTCAAACGCTCGTCTTGTCTAGCTC
>NW_015661882.1:0-1373 GCF_001515625.1 Sinocyclocheilus rhinocerous | reverse complement strand
TCTTCTTTGCACGTTCACTTTGTAAACACTGGGTCGGTACTTCTGCAGCGAGGTAGGACGATTTTGAAGTTGGAGGAGAAAATGAGACGGGAGTTTTTCGACCTACCCTAACTGTTTCGAATGGGACTGCACAGAGTAGGCATGCGCATTGCTGAGCTACACAAGACGAGCGTTTGAGGTCAAAAAGTATATAATTAAAAATTTTTTTTAGAAAATGACCGATCGTTTCGCTAGATAAGACCCTTCTTCCTCGTCTGGGATCGTGCAGAACGCTTTGAAGCTGCACTGAAGCTGCAATTTGGACCTTCCTTCGGGGTTATATTAATGTATCACTGAAGGGTACTGTCTTGAGAAAAGTTTCGATGGCAATGGCATTTTCCAGCATGGCGCCGCAAATGGCAGCAAGGACGCTGAGCTCCGCGATTCTTCTATTGTTTTTGTTTGTTTGTTCTGTGTTTTGTCATTCTTCTTCTATACGTTTTACCAGAGACGAACTCTTTAACATTAAGCAGCACATCCCAGACAACATTTTTCCGGTTTTTGATTATTCGGACGTTTTGTTGGACATTCTAGTCGGAGGTACAACGGTGTTGTTCAAACGCGCGTGTAGACGCAGAAGAGGGAAACGCGCCGGCGCCCTGGTGAAGCTCCGCGCACGTGGCTTTCGGACTGCGCTCCCAAGCATTCTTCTTGCGAATGTCCGTTCCCTTCCTAACAAAACGGATGAACTTCTTCTCCTCACCCGCACCAACAAGGACTTTTCAAACTCTGCTGCACTGTGCTTCACTGAAACCTGGCTGAGTGAAGCCATTCCGGACAACGCGCTTCATCTGCCGGGCTACCAGCTGTTCAGAGCGGATCGCATCGCGGTGTTAATGGGGAAAACCAGAGGTGGTGGATTGTGTTTCTACATCAACGAAAGTTGGTGTTCAGATGTAACAACGCTGTCCTAATTTAGAGGACTTTAATTTTTGCGTGAGCGTCGCGATGCAACAGCTGGCCGAACAAATAACTGAAATGGAGCAAAGGTACCCAGACTCTATTTTAATCATTCTTGGAGATTTAATAAATCAAATCTCAAATACAAGCAGCACATTATGTGTCCCACCAGAGACAGCAATATATTGGATCACTGTTACACAGCAATAAAGGATGCATATCACTCTGTCCCACGAGCAGCTTTGGGGCTCTCTGATCACTGTTTGGTTCATCTTATACCGACCTACAGGCAGAAACTGAAATCAGCTAAACCTGTTTTAAGGACTGTTAAAAGATGGACTAATGAAGCAGAGCGTGATTTACAAGCCTGTTTCGACCTAACTGATTGAAGCGTCTTTGAAGCTGCAGCCACCGATCTGGATGAGCTCACAGAG
>NW_015661881.1:673811-678384 GCF_001515625.1 Sinocyclocheilus rhinocerous | reverse complement strand
TGATTAAAATATAATATATTGCATTTGCAATATATTGCATATTGCAGACATTTATTAATATTTCAATGTTATCTCCTTTTACAACTGCAAATTTTTTGACTATTTTCAGACTATTATTAATAATACATTTAGTTATTTGTGTATATCTTATCATATCTTCTCATATTGCAGTCATATCATATCATATTGCATATCATTTTCTATGACCATAAATAAAAATAATTGCTCAGAATGAGAGTTCACATATAAAAATTTCCATCTTAATCACTGTCTGTCTTGTGCTTTGTTCTAAATCTTTCTTGCAGTGTTTCCATGTGCCTTATTCCGCCCTGACCATGTTCTTGAGCACCGACCAGCGGGAGAGAGACTCTGCTACAGCTTACCGTAAGCTTACAGCTGCACACACAACAGTGTTCATCTTTAAAGCCGTGTTTGCATTGCTCTAGAAGATTAACAACGTCTGATTTCATTGTGCTCCATTAATCCAAAAACAAATGCGTGCCAAGTGCTTATGTTGAGAGCTGTGCATGTTTGGAAATGCTTTCAAATGCAAATAACAGGTGTTGTGCGTGCGTATGTGCAGGTATGACGGTGGAGGTGCTCGGGACGCTGGTGGGTGCCGCCATTCAGGGTCAGATCGTAGCGAGCGCACACACTCTGAAGCACTGTCTGCATCGAAACCTGACCACTGGTCACCTGGGAAACAGCAGTGGCACAGAGATCATCAGATCCCTGGCGCTGTCACAGGACTTCCTGTCTCATGCTGTACGTGTCACAGTTACACTTTTACTCTAAAATTGACCTCGAAGTGCATTAGTGAACCACAGCTCTTAATGCAGTCCCTTTGGGTCTAAATGTATGTAATTCTATTTTGATGCATTTTATGCAACACTACGTATATATTTTCTTGTTTTTATTCAGCAAGGACTCATTAAATTGATCAAAAGTGACTATAAAGGCTTCTATAATGTTACAAAAAGATAAATGCTACCCCCAGGGCATCCAAGATGTTGGTGACTTTGTTTCTTCAGTAGAACACATATGATGATTTTTAACTCCAGTCGTTGCAGTCTATCAGTCGTATAATGCATGGCAAGATAACAAAAATCTATGAGAGAAAAAAAAACATGCACAGACAAATCCAAATTAAACCCTGCGGCTCGTGACGACACATTGATGTCCTAAGACACGAAACGATCGGTTTGTGCGAGAAACCGAACAGTATTTATATAATATTTTAACTCTAATACACCACTATGTCCAACTGCTTTGAGCGTGCGCATCCGGTGCGTGAGGTGTGTACGCGCTCTGGCGTAGTTTACGTTAATGGGTGTATTGATATCCAGCCGAAGAGCAATCAACCATAACTTCAGGCGATAAATGCTGTTCTTTTAAACTTTCTTAATTATCAAAGAATGTTGGCAAAAAAAGTATCATGGTTTCCTCAAAAATATTAAAGGGCATAACTGTGTTTAACAATATAACATAATAAACAGAAATGTTTCTTGCAAATCAGCATATTAGCATGATTTCTGAAGGATCATGTGACACTAAAGACAGGAGGAAAATACAGCATTGCGTCACAGGAATAAATTACACTTTAAAATATATTCAAATAGAAAATAGTTATTTTAAATAGTAATAATATTTCACAAATGTACTGTTTTTACTGTATTTTTGATCGGAGAAATGCAGCCTTGGTCCACATGAGAGACTAATTTCAAAAACAATAAAAAATCGTATCGACCTCAAACTTATGAACGATAAATTGTGATCAATAAGATTTTGTAACAATTTTTGTAGATAGATAGATAGATAGAAACTTTATTATTTTTCACAATTTGTTTGTGTTTCTAGATTCTAGTTATAAAGAGAACTGTTTTGCCTCTGTGCTAAATAATTTTTCTTTCTTTCTTTTTTTAAATGGCTTTTTCCTGAAAACATCCAGTATCATTTAACCATAAACCCTCCAAAACCTAATTAAGTTTGGACTTTGAAGTGTGACTTTCAGGGGAACAATTTATATTCATCAGAATCCACAGAATCAATAAATAAATGTAACTATTTATATAATGACTGAATAACTCTATTTCGAGCCGAGAGCCACTGAGCTCAATGTCAATCAAATTCGACATGCGAGCGAGCCGACAAGCTTGGCTTGTGGATGTGGCTGAGGGTTCCATAGTGGAAACCCATGATGGAGCACCATGAAGGGCCACAGCTATTTGGAGCTGGACTGCCGAGCGTCTCTCTGGTTAAGGCTCTCAGAGGCGGCTGGGCCGAATCCACCACGCTCTGAGTGATTGAGCATTCCTCTGCGGGATGGTTGGGTGCGCCAACCGACTCCTCTGGAGCGGCACTTTTGATCTGGAACAATAATGAAGTGTTCGCCGCGGTCTGTGAAAAAAATAGCAAACAATCCTGAGGTTGTTTAGGGCAGAGCAGTTCCTGTTTGGGGATATTAGATTGAAAAGTTCCTCTTTCCTGGGGTTGCACCTAATTTGGGCTTGCCAAACTTTACAAGACCATACAGTACGGTGCCTGAAGCAGCAAATACACTCAAATAAATATGATCATTCATAACATGACAACCATGTATTAGTGAACCACAGCTCTTAATGCAGTCCCTTTGGGTCTAAATTTATGTAATTCTATTTTGATGCATTTTATGCAACACTACGTATATATTTTCATATTTTTATTCAGCAAGGACTCATTAAATTGATCAAAAGTGACTATAAAGGCTTCTATAATGTTACAAAAAGATAAATGCTGTTCTTTTAAACTTTCTTAATTATCAAAGAATGTTGGCAAAAAAAAGTATAATGGTTTCCTCAAAAATATTAAAGTGCATAACTGTGTTTAACATTATAACATAATAAACAGAAATGTTTCTTGCAAATCAGCATATTAGCATGATTTCTGAAGGATCATGTGACACTAAAGACAGGAGGAAAATACAGCATTGCGTCACAGGAATAAATTACACTTTAAAATATATTCAAATAGAAAATAGTTATTTTAAATAAACTGGAATAGAACTACAACCAGTTTTCCATCACCGCTCATGGTCTGTTTCTCTTTACAGAAGGAAGTGTACATGATAGCTGCCGGAGTGATCGGTGGGCTGTTTCTGGTTTGTACGGTGGTCATGTTCCTGGGAGTCAAAGAGAGAGATGGTGAGCGTGTGTGGTAATCATGTGGCATAAATTTGGGTTTTGCAACTGCATCCGAATGGAAAAGTATGATTAATTCACCCCAAAAAGTTACATTTTCATGACTCTTTTCCAACAAAAAAAACGAGAATGTTCTCTTAAAGAGACAGTGGCAAGGAAATGAACACAAAGACCATGTTGCCATATGGCCACACCATGCGGTAGAGGGTTAATTCACCCCAAAAAGTTACATTTTCATGACTCGCTTCTGTAGAATACAAAAGGAGATAGTCGGCAGAAAGTGCATGCTGCTCTTTTCATCCATATGACTTGTGAGCTATATATCCTATTTTTTTTCTAAAGATACACTACTGTTCATAACTTTGGGGTCTGTAAGATCTGTTTTTAAAGAAGTCTCTTATGCTCACCAAGACTGCATTTATTTAATCAAATAGACTGTAAAAACAGTAATATGGTGTAATATTATACTATTTAAAACAACTGGCTCCTATGTCATGTTCTTAGTGATGCTAAGCTGAATTTCCAATCTTCAGTGACACATGATCCTTCAGAAATCATTCTAATATGATGATTTCATGCTCAAGAGACATTTCTTATTATCAGCAATGTTGAAAACAGTTGTGCTGCTTGATATTTTTGTGAAAAAAATTTTTTTTTCAGGATTTTTAACAAATACAAATTTAAAACCGCATTTATTTAAAATAGAAATAGTTTGTATAAATGTAAAAGTCTTTACTGTCATTTATCATCAATTTAGTATCTCCTTGTTGAATAAAAGTATACATTTTACTGACTCCAAACTTTTAAATGGTAGTGTATATAATTTGGGAACAAACCAAAACAGGTCAAAATCCATTCACAAATGTGGTGTGCGTACCAGGTTTGAATACACGTAGATTTCCTATAAAGAAATATAAATTATATAAGCGAATATTGACTTTGTGCCTGACACGGAGCTGTTGTATGGCTTCAGAAGACTTGTCACTCTACACCGCAGAAAACATGTTTAACATTTGGGCTTTCTCCACTTTTTGTGTCTGCGTTAGATCCCTATGCTCCTAAAACGGACAAGGCCATTCCTTTCCATAAGGGCTTTATTTTGGTCATGAAGCATGGGTCCTACCTGACTCTGACTGCGGCTTTCCTGTTCATATCCGTGGCCATCCAGGTAACATGTTTTCCTTTTAGTTATGTCATTCTAGAATGTGTTCAGTTGGTTGTTGTGTGAAGCAAACTATGTAACTGAATACCGTATTGACCCGAATATAAGACGATGTTTTTTTCTTGGAAATACATCTGAAAAAACGCGGTCGTCTTATATTCAGGGTCTAGACTTTGACATGTCAATAATACACCCACAACAATAGGTGGCGAGTGTGCCATGAAATACGTAATGT
>NW_015661881.1:671239-673696 GCF_001515625.1 Sinocyclocheilus rhinocerous | reverse complement strand
AGGAAAAATATGCAATATGAAAATAATTGAAGACAAAATGTGTTTTACTGAGAAAAAACAAGATTTGTTTTTTAAAAAGCCTTTTTCCAAAAGGTACATCTGGAAAAAGGGGGGTCGTCTTATAATCAGGGTCGTCTTATATTCGGGCCAATACGGTAATTATATTTATTAGCAGCATATACTGTTTCTTCAGGTTTAAAACTTAATAGAATGTAAGCTTTAGCTTTTCTTGAGGAATAGTTCACCGAAGAATTATGTACTCGCCATTTCAAACCCGTAGGCTATTTTTCCGATGGAACATAAAAGTTAAAAAACTTGAATCCTTGATTGAAGTATTCCTTTAATCACAGCATTTCGGCTGGATTAATTAAGGACATCATTGGTACTGTTTTACATTTCCATTCACTGCTGTTTCCTTTTGCAGTTGATACAAAGTAACTTTGTGCTGTTCTGCACATATGCGGTGGAGCTGCGAGAACACTTTCAGAACATTGTTTTGACAATTCTGGTGAGTGAAGAACACACCTATGAACTTAATTCAATAGATAATCGGTCCTGCCATTGGCGCTCCTCATCACACCGACATTAAAAGAAAGACAAAGTTCTCTATTATTCTCTCATTTGTGTCTGTGTAAAGTGAATATGTGACAGAAGTTTTGTACTGTATATCTTTCTAGATGTCGGCCGCAGTGAGTATCCCATTCTGGCAGTGGTTCCTTGAGAAGTTCGGGAAGAAAACAGCAGCTTTCTGCGGCATTACAGTAATTGTTATTTTATCAAGTGTTTTTTCTTAAAGGGACAGTCCACCCAAAAATGAAAATTCTGCCATACTTATTCCCAACTTGTATGGCTTTCTTTCTTCTGCTGAACACAAAAGAAGATAATAAATCAACCAAACAGTTGACAGTAGTAGAATTAGAAGAAATTCATACAGGTTTGGAACAACATGAGGGTGAGTAAATGATGACACTGGTGAACTATCTCTTTAATCAGTGATTTGGAGGACTCCAATTTATCCGATTGATCTTTAGCTTCAGTAGTTTTATAAGTTAACAAATGATACTACCATATTATGAATGACAATAATGAGCTATTTTAACTATAATAAAAGTTTGTTATCGTGTATAACAGTGTTGCTATTTTTAACTAAAACTATTAAAACTGTTTCCAGTAATCAAAGTAAAGCTAAAGTAAAATAAAATGCAAATATTAGATTAAAACTTTAAAACATTTGAAAATTAATTAGAAAATTAGAAATGATTAGAAATTAGCTATTTTAACTATAATAAAAGTTTGTTATCGTGTATAACAGTGTTGCTATTTTTAACTAAAACTATTAAAACTGTTTCCAGTAATCAAAGTAAAGCTAAAGTAAAATAAAATGCAAATATTAGATAAAAACTTAAAACATTTGAAAATTAATTAGAAAATGAGAAATGATTAGAAATTAGAAATTGCCGTAGCAAATTAACTGAATTAAAAATGACTAAAATTAAATGTAAAATTAAATTAAATTAAATAAAAAATTGAATTAAAATGACAAAAAAAAAATTGCAATTTTTTTCATTTACTAAAATGACTAGAAATATAATATAGAAATATAAAATAACAACAATAAAATAATAAAACTGACAAAAGCACTTAACAAAATTACTAAAAATTAGTTTAAAAATAAAATAAAAAATAAAACTGAAAATATACTTTTTTTTAAAGATGTAAATAAAACAGATTATTCAAATGTTTTACAAGAAAATACTATTTATTTTAGTCTTTCTACTTCAAAATTTCACTTTTACTTCAGTGTGTTACTTGCCATTTATTTGTACTTTACAAATAATTTACAAGCAAATTCATTGTGAAGATGTAGATGTGTTTTTTTCTCTCAGTGTAGGATTCTGATCATTGACCAGACTTCAGATTTCAGTACAGCAGTGTTCTTTAGCTGTATACTGACACCTGTTGGCATGAAAGCACCGTCACATGATGCCAATGCAAAAACAGCTCATTTGCAAGCAGAGGTGTTATCCATGATTATTTTATTCTCCAAGTATCTGATAATAAGGGCCTAACCAGAATTAAATGAACAGTATTCAGGTGGTCATGTGATCTCAAAATCGTATATTCAATTTAAATGGCCTTTTCTGGACCACTAATATGACCGGAGTCAGATCAAAAATGCATCATTCATTTCTGGAGGTTAAAAACATACTTATCGCACCTTAAAGGGTCATGAAACCCCCCATTTCAGCACTGGTTAGTCCTCACCACAGTTTTAAAAAATGCTAAAAAAAAAAGGTGGGCGTGGTGCGCAGCGGAGCGGAGGAGGGGGAAGCGGGGAGACAGACAACACACACAGCTTGTTCTGACAGTTTCATTTCGCTCCCATCGAGTTAAAAACACAAATAAATGCACAGCCATTTGCACTCTGCATCGAAAACATATATATGAACGCGCTGT